>NW_026109080.1:0-100619 GCF_024516045.1 Bombus affinis
ATATTGTTACGTTATAACGTATAACGATGTATAGTATTACCATATAACGTAAAACGATATATACTATTACGTAATAACGTATATTGTTATATAGTATTACCATATAACGTATAACGTTATATAGTGATACGTTATAACGTATAACGTTATATAGTATTACCATATAAAGTATAACATTATATACTATTACGTAATAACGTATAACGATATATACTATTACGTAATATCGTATATCGTTATATAGTATTACCATATAACGTATAAGGTTATATATTGTTACGTTATAACGTATAACGATATATAGTATTACCATATAACGTATAACGTTATATAGTGTTACGTTATAACGTATAACGTTATATAGCATTACCATATAACGTAAAACGTTATATAGTGTTACGTTATAACGTATAACGATATATAGTATTACCATATAACGTTTAACGTTATATATTGTTACGTTATAACGTATAACGATATATAGTATTACCACATAACGTATAACGTTATATATTGTTACGCTATAACGTATAACGTTATATAGCATTACCATATAACGTAAAACGTTATATAGTGTTACGTTATAACGTATAACGATATACAGTATTACCATATAACGTATAACGTTATATATTGTTACGTTATAACGTATAACGATATATAGTATTACCACATAACGTATAACGTTATATATTGTTACGTTATAACGTATAACGATATATAGTATTACCATATAAAGTATAACATTATATACTATTACGTAATAACGTATAACGACATTTACTATTACGTAATATCGTATACCGTTATATAGTATTACCATATAACGTATAAGGTTATATATTGTTACGTTATAACGTATAACGATATATAGTATTACCATATAACGTATAAGGTTATATATTGTTACGTTATAACGTATAACGATATATAGTATTACCACATAACGTAAAACGATATATACTATTACGTAATAACGTATATTGTTATATAGTATTACCATATAACGTATAACGTTATATAGTGTTACGTTATAACGTATAACGTTATATAGCATTACCATATAAGGTAAAACGATATATACTATTACGTAATAACGTATAACGTTACATAGAATTACCATATAACGTATAACGTTATATAGTGTTACGTTATGACGTATAACGATATATACTATTACGTAATAACGTATATCGTTATATAGTATTACCATATAACGTATAACGTTATATAGTGATACGTTATAACGTATAACGTTATATAGAATTACCATATAAAGTATAACATTATATACTATTACGTAATAACGTATATCGTTATATAGCATTACCATATAACGTATAACGATATATAGTATTACCATATAACGTATATCGTTATATAGTGTTACGTTATAACGTATAACGATATAGACTATTACGTAATAACGTATATCGTTATATAGTATTTCCATATAACGTATAACGTTATATATTGTTACGTTATAACGTATAACGATATATAGTATTACCATATAACGTAAAACGATATATACTATTACGTAATAGCGTATATTGTTATATAGTATTACCATATAACGTATAACGTTATATAGTGATACGTTATAACGTATAACGTTATATAGTATTACCATATAACTTAAGACGATATATACTATTACGTAATAACGTATATCGTTATATAGCATTACCATATAACGTATAACGTTATATAGTATTACCATATAAAGTATAACATTATATACTATTACGTAATAACGTATAACGATATATACTATTACGTAATAACGTATATCGATATATAGCATTACCATATAACGTATAACGTTATATATTGTTACGTTATAACGTATAACGATATATAGTATTACCATATAACGTATAACGTTATATAGTGTTACGTTATAACGTATAACGATATATAGTATTACGTAATAACGTATATCGTTATATAGTATTTCCATATAACGTATAACGTTATATATTGTTACGTTATAACGTATAACGATATATAGTATTACCATATAACGTAAAACGATATATACTATTACGTAATAGCGTATATTGTTATATAGTATTACCATATAACGTATAACGTTATATAGTGATACGTTATAACGTGTAACGTTATATAGTATTACCATATAAAGTATAACATTATATACTATTACGTAAAAACGTATAACGACATATACTATTACGTAATATCGTATATCGTTATATAGTATTACCATATGACGTATAAGGTTATATATTGTTACGTTATAACGTATAACGATATATAGTATTACCATATAACGTATAACGTTATATAGTGTTACGTTATAACGTATAACGTTATATAGCATTACCTTATAACGTAAAACGTTATATAGTGTTACGTTATAACGTATAACGATATATAGTATTACCATATAACGTATAACGTTATATATTGTTACGTTATAACGTATAACGATATATAGTATTACCACATAACGTATAACGTTATATATTGTTACGCTATAACGTATAACGTTATATAGCATTACCATATAACGTAAAACGTTATATAGTGTTACGTTATAACGTATAACGATATACAGTATTACCATATAACGTATAACGATATATATATTGTTACGTTATAACGTATAACGATATATAGTATTACCACATAACGCATAACGTTATATATTGTTACGTTATAACGTATAACGATATATAGTTTTACCATATAACGTAAAACGATATATACTATTACGTAATAACGTATATCGTTATATAGTATTACCATATAACGTATAACGTTATATATTGTTACGTTATAACGTATAACGATATATACTATTACCATATAACGTATAACGTTATATATTGTTACGTTATAACGTATAACGATATATACTATTACCATGTAACGTATAAGGATATATAGTGTTACGTTATGACGTATAAAGTTATATAGCATTACCATATAACGTAAAACGTTATATAGTGTTACGTTATAACGTATAACGATATATACTATTACGTAATAACGTATATCGTTACACAGTATTTCCATATAACGTATAACGTTATATATTGTTACGTTATAACGTATAACGATATATAGTATTACCATATAACGTAAAACGATATATACTATTACGTAATAACGTATATTGTTATATAGTATTACCATATAACGTATAACGTTATATAGCATTACCATATAAGGTAGAACGATATATACTATTACGTAATAACGTATAACGTTATACAGAATTACCATATAACGTATAGCGTTATATAGTATTACGTTATAACGTATAACGATATATAGTATTACCACATAACGTATAACGTTATATATTGTTACGTTATAACGTGTAACGATATATACTATTACGTAATAACGTATATTGTCATATAGTATTACCATATAACGTATAACGTTATATAGCATTACCATATAAGGTAAAACGATATATACTATTACGTAATAACGTATAACGTTATATAGAATTACCATATAACGTATAGCGTTATATAGTATTACGTTATAACGTATAACGATATATACTATTACGTAATAACGTATATCGTTATATAGTATTACCATATAACGTAAAACGTTATATAGTGTTACGTTATAACGTATAACGCTATATAGTATTACCATATAACGTATAACGTTATATATTGTTACGTTATAACGTATAACGATATATACTATTACCATGTAACGTATAACGATATATAGTGTTACGTTATAACGTATAAAGTTATATAGCATTACCATATAACGTAAAACGTTATATAGTGTTACGTTTTAACGTATAACGATATATACTATTACGTAATAACGTATATCGTTATATAGTATTTCCATATAACGTATAACGTTATATATTTTTACGTTATAACGTATAACGATATATAGTATTACCATATAAGGTAAAACGATATATACTATTACGTAATAACGTATAACGTTACATAGAATTACCATATAACGTATAACGTTATATAGTGTTACCTTATGACATATAACGATATATACTATTACGTAATAACGTATATCGTTATATAGTATTACCATATAACGTATAACGTTATATAGTGATACGTTATAACGTATAACGTTATATAGTGATACGTTATAACGTATAACGTTATATAGTATTACCATATAAAGTATAACATTATATACTATTACGTAATAACGTATAACGATATATACTATTACGTAATAACGTATATCGTTATATAGCATTACCATATAACGTATAACGATATATAGTGTTACCATATAACGTATATCGTTATATAGTGTTACGTTATAACGTATAACGATATATATTATTACGTAATAACGTATATCGTTATATAGTATTTCCATATAACGTATAACGTTATATATTGTTACGCTATAACGTATAACGATATATAGTATTACCATATAACGTAAAACGATATATACTATTACGTAATAGCGTATATTGTTATATAGTATTACCATATAACGTATAACGTTATATAGTGATACGTTATAACGTATAACGTTATATAGTATTACCATATAAAGTATAACATTATATACTATTACGTAATAACGTATAACGACATATACTATTACGTAATATCGTATATCGTTATATAGTATTACCATATAACGTATAACGTTATATATTGTTAAGTTATAACGTATAACGATATATAGTATTACCATATAACGTATAACGTTATATAGTGTTACGTTATAACGTATAACGTTATATAGCATTGCCATATAACGTAAAACGTTATATAGTGTTACGTTATAACGTATAACGATATACAGTATTACCATATAACGTATAACGTTATATATTGTTACGTTATAACGTATAACGATATATAGTATTACCACATAACGTATAACGTTATATATTGTTACGTTATAACGTATAACGATATATAGTATTACCATATAACGTAAAACGATATATACTATTACGTAATAGCGTATATTGTTATATAGTATTACCATATAACGTATAACGTTATATAGTGATACGTTATAACGTATAACGTTATATAGTATTACCATATAAAGTATAACATTATATACTATTACGTAATAACGTATAACGACATATACTATTACGTAATACCGTATATCGTTATATAGTATTACCATATAACGTATAACGTTATATATTGTTAAGTTATAACGTATAACGATATATAGTATTACCATATAACGTAAAACGATATATATTGTTACGTTATAACGTATAACGATATATAGTATTACCACATAACGTATAACGTTATATATTGTTACGTTATAACGTATAACGATATATAGTATTACCATATAACGTAAAACGATATATACTATTACGTAATAGCGTATATTGTTATATAGTATTACCATATAACGTATAACGTTATATAGTGGTACGTTATAACGTATAACGTTATATAGTATTACCATATAAAGTATAACATTATATACTATTACGTAATAACGTATAACGACATATACTATTACGTAATACCGTATATCGTTATATAGTATTACCATATAACGTATAACGTTATATATTGTTAAGTTATAACGTATAACGATATATAGTATTACCATATAACGTATAACGTTATATAGTGTTACGTTATAACGTATAACGTTATATAGCATTACCATATAAGGTAAAACGATATATACTATTACGTAATAACGTATAACGTTATATAGAATTACCATATAACGTATAACGTTATATAGTATTACGTTATAACGTATAACGATATATACTATTACGTAATGACGTATATCGTTATATAGCATTACCATATAACGTATAACGATATATAGTGTTACCATATAACGTATATCGTTATATAGTGTTACGTTATAACGTATAACGATATATATTATTACGTAATAACGTATATCGTTATATAGTATTTCCATATAACGTATAACGTTATATATTGTTACGCTATAACGTATAACGATATATAGTATTACCATATAACGTAAAACGATATATACTATTTCGTAATAGCGTATATTGTTATATAGTATTACCATATAACGTAAAACGATATATACTATTACGTAATAGCGTATATTGTTATATAGTATTACCATATAACGTATAACGTTATATAGTGATACGTTATAACGTATAACGTTATATAGTATTACCATATAAAGTATAACATTATATACTATTACGTAATAACGTATAACGACATATACTATTACGTAATACCGTATATCGTTATATAGTATTACCATATAACGTATAACGTTATATATTGTTAAGTTATAACGTATACCGATATATAGTATTACCATATAACGTATAACGTTATATAGTGTTACGTTATAACGTACAACGTTATATAGCATTACCATATAACGTAAAACGTTATATAGTGTTACGTTATAACGTATAACGATATATAGTATTACCATATAACGTAAAACGATATATATTGTTACGTTATAACGTATAACGATATATAGTATTACCACATAACGTATAACGTTATATATTGTTACGTTATAACGTATAACGATATATACTATTACGTAATATCGTATATCGTTATATAGTATTACCATATAACGTATAACGTTATATATTGTTACGTTATAACGTATAACGATATATACTATTACCATATAACGTATAACGTTATATATTGTTACGTTATAACGTATAACGATATATATTATTACCATGTAACGTATAACGTTATATAGTGTTACGTTATAACGTATAAACTTATATAGCATTACCATATAACGTAAAAAGATATATACTATTACGTAATAACGTACAACGTTATATAGAATTACCATATAACGTAAAACGATATATACTATTACGTAATAACGTATATTGTTATATAGTATTACCATATAACGTATAACGTTATATAGTGATACGTTATAACGTATAACGTTTTATAATATTACCATATAAAGTATAACATTATATACTATTACGTAATAACGTATAACGATATATACTATTACGTAATATCGTATATCGTTATATAGTATTACCATATAACGTATAACGTTATATAGTGTTACGTTATAACGTATAACGTTATATAGCATTACCATATATCGTAAAACGATATATAGTGTTACGTTATAACGTATAACGATATATACTATTACGTAATAACGTATATCGTTATATAGTATTACCATATATCGTATAACGTTATATATTGTTACGTAATAACGTATAACGATATATACTATTACCATATAACGTATAACGTTATATATTGTTACGTTATAACGTATAACGACATATACTATTACCATGTAACGTATAACGATATATAGTGTTACGTTATAACGTATAAAGTTATATAGCATTACCATATAACGTAAAACGTTATATAGTGTTACGTTTTAACGTATAACGATATATACTATTACGTAATAACGTATATCGTTATATAGTATTTCCATATAACGTATAACGTTATATATTGTTACGTTATAACGTATAACGATATATAGTATTACCATATAACGTAAAACGATATATACTGTTACGTAATAACGTATATTGTTATATAGTATTACCATATAACGTATAACGTTATATAGTGTCACGTTATAACGTATAACGTTATATAGCATTACCATATAAGGTAAAACGATATATACCATTACGTAATAACGTATAACGTTATATAGAATTACCATATAACGTATGACGTTATATAGTGTTACGTTATGACGTATAACGATATATACTATTACGTAATAACGTATATCGTTATATAGTATTTCCATATAACGTATAACGTTATATATTGTTACGTTATAACGTATAACGATATATAGTATTACCATATAACGTAAAACGATATATACTATTACGTAATAGCGTATATTGTTATATAGTATTACCATATAACGTATAACGTTATATAGTGATACGTTATAACGTATAACGTTATATAGCATTACCATATAACGTAAAACGTTATATAGTGTTACGTTATAACGTATAACGATATACAGTATTACCATATAACGTATAACGTTATATATTGTTACGTTATAACGTATAACGTTATATAGCATTACCATATAACGTAAAACGTTATATAGTGTTACGTTATAACGTATAACGATATACAGTATTACCATATAAAGTATAACATTATATACTATTACGTAATAACGTATAACGACATATACTATTACGTAATATCGTATATCGTTATATAGTATTACCTTATAACGTACAACGTTATATATTGTAAAGTTATAACGTATAACCATATATAGTATTACCATATAACGTATAACGTTATATAGTGTTACGTTATAACGTATAACGTTATATAGCATTACCATATAACGTAAAACGTTATATAGTGTTACGTTATAACGTATAACGCTATACAGTATTACCATATAACGTATAACGTTATATATTGTTACGTTATAACGTATAACGATATATAGTATTACCACATAACGTATAACGTTATATATTGTTACGTTATAACGTATAACGATATATAGTATTACCATATAACGTAAAACGATATATACTATTACGTAATAGCGTATATTGTTATATAGTATTACCATATGACGTATAACGTTATATAGTGATACGTTATAACGTATAACGTTATATAGTATTACCATATAAAGTATAACATTATATACTATTACGTAATAACGTATAACGACATATACTATTACGTAATAACGTATAACGACATATACTATTACGTAATACCGTATATCGTTATATAGTATTACCATATAACGTATAACGTTATATATTGTTAAGTTATAACGTATAACGATATATAGTATTACCATATAACGTATAACGTTATATAGTGTTACGTTATAACGTACAACGTTATATAGCATTACCATATAACGTAAAACGTTATATAGTGTTACGTTATAACGTATAACGATATATAGTATTACCATATAACGTAAAACGATATATATTGTTACGTTATAACGTATAACGATATATAGTATTACCACATAACGTATAACGTTATATATTGTTACGTTATAACGTATAACGATATATACTATTACGTAATATCGTATATCGTTATATAGTATTACCATATAACGTATAACGTTATATATTGTTACGTTATAACGTATAACGATATATACTATTACCATATAACGTATAACGTTATATATTGTTACGTTATAACGTATAACGATATATATTATTACCATGTAACGTATAACGTTATATAGTGTTACGTTATAACGTATAAACTTATATAGCATTACCATATAACGTAAAAAGATATATACTATTACGTAATAACGTATAACGTTATATAGAATTACCATATAACGTAAAACGATATATACTATTACGTAATAACGTATATTGTTATATAGTATTACCATATAACGTATAACGTTATATAGTGATACGTTATAACGTATAACGTTTTATAATATTACCATATAAAGTATAACATTATATACTATTACGTAATAACGTATAACGATATATACTATTACGTAATATCGTATATCGTTATATAGTATTACCATATAACGTATAACGTTATATATTGTTACGTTATAACGTATAACGATATATACTATTACCATAAAACGTATAACGTTATATAATGTTACGTTATAACGTATAACGATATATAGTATTACCATATAACGTATAACGTTATATAGTGTTACGTTTTAACGTATAACGATATATACTATTACGTAATAACGTATATCGTTATATAGTATTTCCATATAACGTATAACGTTATATATTGTTACGTTATAACGTATAACGATATATAGTATTACCATATAACGTAAAACGTTATATAGTGTTACGTTATAACGTATAACGATATACAGTATTACCATATAACGTATAACGTTATATATTGTTACGTTATAACGTATAACGTTATATAGCATTACCATATAACGTAAAACGTTATATAGTGTTACGTTATAACGTATAACGATATACAGTATTACCATATAACGTATAACGTTATATATTGTTACGTTATAACGTATAACGTTATATAGCATTACCATATAACGTAAAACGTTATATAGTGTTACGTTATAACGTATAACGATATACAGTATTACCATATAAAGTATAACATTATATACTATTACGTAATAACGTATAACGACATATACTATTACGTAATATCGTATATCGTTATATAGTATTACCTTATAACGTACAACGTTATATATTGTTACGTTATAACGTATAACGATATATAGTATTACCATATAACGTAAAACGATATATACTATTACGTAATAGCGTATATTGTTATATAGTATTACCATATAACGTATAACGTTATATAGTGATACGTTATAACGTATAACGTTATATAGCATTACCATATAACGTAAAACGTTATATAGTGTTACGTTATAACGTATAACGATATACAGTATTACCATATAACGTATAACGTTATATATTGTTACGTTATAACGTATAACGTTATATAGCATTACCATATAACGTAAAACGTTATATAGTGTTACGTTATAACGTATAACGATATACAGTATTACCATATAAAGTATAACATTATATACTATTACGTAATAACGTATAACGACATATACTATTACGTAATATCGTATATCGTTATATAGTATTACCTTATAACGTACAACGTTATATATTGTAAAGTTATAACGTATAACCATATATAGTATTACCATATAACGTATAACGTTATATAGTGTTACGTTATAACGTATAACGTTATATAGCATTACCATATAACGTAAAACGTTATATAGTGTTACGTTATAACGTATAACGATATACAGTATTACCATATAACGTATAACGTTATATATTGTTACGTTATAACGTATAACGATATATAGTATTACCACATAACGTATAACGTTATATATTGTTACGTTATAACGTATAACGATATATAGTATTACCATATAACGTAAAACGATATATACTATTACGTAATAGCGTATATTGTTATATAGTATTACCATATGACGTATAACGTTATATAGTGATACGTTATAACGTATAACGTTATATAGTATTACCATATAAAGTATAACATTATATACTATTACGTAATAACGTATAACGACATATACTATTACGTAATAACGTATAACGACATATACTATTACGTAATACCGTATATCGTTATATAGTATTACCATATAACGTATAACGTTATATATTGTTAAGTTATAACGTATAACGATATATAGTATTACCATATAACGTATAACGTTATATAGTGTTACGTTATAACGTACAACGTTATATAGCATTACCATATAACGTAAAACGTTATATAGTGTTACGTTATAACGTATAACGATATATAGTATTACCATATAACGTAAAACGATATATATTGTTACGTTATAACGTATAACGATATATAGTATTACCACATAACGTATAACGTTATATATTGTTACGTTATAACGTATAACGATATATACTATTACGTAATATCGTATATCGTTATATAGTATTACCATATAACGTATAACGTTATATATTGTTACGTTATAACGTATAACGATATATACTATTACCATATAACGTATAACGTTATATATTGTTACGTTATAACGTATAACGATATATACTATTACCATATAACGTATAACGTTATATATTGTTACGTTATAACGTATAACGATATATATTATTACCATGTAACGTATAACGTTATATAGTGTTACGTTATAACGTATAAACTTATATAGCATTACCATATAACGTAAAAAGATATATACTATTACGTAATAACGTATAACGTTATATAGAATTACCATATAACGTAAAACGATATATACTATTACGTAATAACGTATATTGTTATATAGTATTACCATATAACGTATAACGTTATATAGTGATACGTTATAACGTATAACGTTTTATAATATTACCATATAAAGTATAACATTATATACTATTACGTAATAACGTATAACGATATATACTATTACGTAATATCGTATATCGTTATATAGTATTACCATATAACGTATAACGTTATATATTGTTACGTTATAACGTATAACGATATATACTATTACCATAAAACGTATAACGTTATATAATGTTACGTTATAACGTATAACGATATATAGTATTACCATATAACGTATAACGTTATATAGTGTTACGTTATAACGTATAACGTTATATAGCATTACCATATATCGTAAAACGATATATAGTGTTACGTTATAACGTATAACGATATATACTATTACGTAATAACGTATATCGTTATATAGTATTACCATATATCGTATAACGTTATATATTGTTACGTTATAACGTATAACGATATATACTATTACCATATAACGTATAACGTTATATATTGTTACGTTATAACGTATAACGACATATACTATTACCATGTAACGTATAACGATATATAGTGTTACGTTATAACGTATAAAGTTATATAGCATTACCATATAACGTAAAACGTTATATAGTGTTACGTTTTAACGTATAACGATATATACTATTACGTAATAACGTATATCGTTATATAGTATTTCCATATAACGTATAACGTTATATATTGTTACGTTATAACGTATAACGATATATAGTATTACCATATAACGTAAAACGATATATACTGTTACGTAATAACGTATATTGTTATATAGTATTACCATATAACGTATAACGTTATATAGTGTCACGTTATAACGTATAACGTTATATAGCATTACCATATAAGGTAAAACGATATATACCATTACGTAATAACGTATAACGTTATATAGAATTACCATATAACGTATGACGTTATATAGTGTTACGTTATGACGTATAACGATATATACTATTACGTAATAACGTATATCGTTATATAGTATTTCCATATAACGTATAACGTTATATATTGTTACGTTATAACGTATAACGATATATAGTATTACCATATAACGTAAAACGATATATACTATTACGTAATAGCGTATATTGTTATATAGTATTACCATATAACGTATAACGTTATATAGTGATACGTTATAACGTATAACGTTATATAGCATTACCATATAACGTAAAACGTTATATAGTGTTACGTTATAACGTATAACGATATACAGTATTACCATATAACGTATAACGTTATATATTGTTACGTTATAACGTATAACGTTATATAGCATTACCATATAACGTAAAACGTTATATAGTGTTACGTTATAACGTATAACGATATACAGTATTACCATATAAAGTATAACATTATATACTATTACGTAATAACGTATAACGACATATACTATTACGTAATATCGTATATCGTTATATAGTATTACCTTATAACGTACAACGTTATATATTGTAAAGTTATAACGTATAACCATATATAGTATTACCATATAACGTATAACGTTATATAGTGTTACGTTATAACGTATAACGTTATATAGCATTACCATATAACGTAAAACGTTATATAGTGTTACGTTATAACGTATAACGATATACAGTATTACCATATAACGTATAACGTTATATATTGTTACGTTATAACGTATAACGATATATAGTATTACCACATAACGTATAACGTTATATATTGTTACGTTATAACGTATAACGATATATAGTATTACCATATAACGTAAAACGATATATACTATTACGTAATAGCGTATATTGTTATATAGTATTACCATATGACGTATAACGTTATATAGTGATACGTTATAACGTATAACGTTATATAGTATTACCATATAAAGTATAACATTATATACTATTACGTAATAACGTATAACGACATATACTATTACGTAATACCGTATATCGTTATATAGTATTACCATATAACGTATAACGTTATATATTGTTAAGTTATAACGTATAACGATATATAGTATTACCATATAACGTATAACGTTATATAGTGTTACGTTATAACGTATAACGTTATATAGCATTACCATATAACGTATACCGTTATATAGTGTTACGTTATAACGTATAACGATATATAGTATTACCATATAACGTATAACGTTATATAGTGTTACGTTATAACGTATAACGATATATAGTATTACCATATAACGTAAAACGATATATATTGTTACGTTATAACGTATAACGATATATAGTATTACCATATAACGTAAAACGATATATACTATTACGTAATAGCGTATATTGTTTTATAGTATTACCATATAACGTATAACGTTATATAGTGATACGTTATAACGTATAACGTTATATAGTATTACCATATAAAGTATAACATTATATACTATTACGTAATAACGTATAACGACATATACTATTACGTAATACCGTATATCGTTATATAGTATTACCATATAACGTATAACGTTATATATTGTTAAGTTATAACGTATAACGATATATAGTATTACCATATAACGTATAACGTTATATAGTGTTACGTTATAACGTATAACGTTATATAGCATTACCATATAACGTAAAACGTTATATAGTGTTACGTTATAACGTATAACGATATATAGTATTACCATATAACGTAAAACGATATATATTGTTACGTTATAACGTATAACGATATATAGTATAACCACATAACGTATAACGTTATATATTGTTACGTTATAACGTATAACGATATATAGTATTACCATATAACGTAAAACGATATATACTATTACGTAATAACGTATATTGTTATATAGTATTACCATATAACGTATAAAGTTATATAGCATTACCATATAACGTAAAAAGGTATATACTATTACGTAATAACGTATAACGTTATATAGAATTACCATATAACGTAAAACGATATATACTATTACGTAATAACGTATATTGTTATATAGTATTACCATATAACGTATAACGTTATATAGTGATACGTTATAACGTATAACGTTATATAGTATTACCATATAAAGTATGACATTATATACTATTACGTAATAACGTATAACGATATATACTATTACGTAATATCGTATATCGTTATATAGTATTACCATATAACGTATAACGTTATATATTGTTACGTTATAACGTATAACGATATATACTATTACCATAAAACGTATAACGTCATATATTGTTACGTTATAACGTATAACGATATATACTATTACCATAAAACGTATAACGTTATATATTGTTACGTTATAACGTATAACGATATATAGTATTACCATATAACGTATAACGTTATATAGTGTTACGTTATAACGTATAACGTTATATAGCATTACCATATATCGTAAAACGATATATAGTGTTACGTTATAACGTATAACGATATACACTATTACGTAATAACGTATATCGTTATATAGTATTACCATATAACGTATAACGTTATATATTGTTACGTTATAACGTATAACGATATATACTATTACCATATAACGTATAACGTTATATATTGTTACGTTATAACGTATAACGATATATACTATTACCATGTAACGTATAACGATATATAGTGTTACGTTATAACGTATAAAGTTATATAGCATTACCATATAACGTAAAACGTTATATAGTGTTACGTTATAACGTATAACGATATATACTATTACGTAATAACGTATATCGTTATATAGTATTTCCATATAACGTATAACGTTATATATTGTTACGTTATAACGTATAACGATATATAGTATTACCATATAACGTAAAACGATATATACTATTACGTAATAACGTATATTGTTATATAGTATTACCATATAACGTATAACGTTATATAGCATTACCATATAAGGTAAAACGGTATATACTATTACGTAATAACGTATAACGTTATACAGAATTACCATATAACGTATAGCGTTATATAGTATTACGTTATAACGTATAACGATATATACTATTACGTAATAACGTATATCGTTATATAGTATTACCATATAACGTAAAACGTTATATAGTGTTACGTTATAAAGTATAACGCTATATAGTATTACCATATAACGTATAACGTTATATATTGTTACGTTATAACGTATAACGATATATAGTATTACCACATAACGTATAACGTTATATATTGTTACGTTATAGCGTGTAACGATATATACTATTACGTAATAACGTATAACGTTATATAGAATTACCATATAACGTATAGCGTTATATAGTATTACGTTATAACGTATAACGATATATACTATTACGTAATAACGTATATCGTTATATAGTATTACCATATAACGTAAAACGTTATATAGTGTTACGTTATAACGTATAACGCTATATAGTATTACCATATAACGTATAACGTTATATATTGTTACGTTATAACGTATAACGATATATAGTATTACCACATAACGTATAACGTTATATATTGTTACGTTATAACGTATAACGATATATAGTATTACCATATAACGTATAACGTTATATAGTGATACGTTATAACGTATAACGTTATATAGTATTACCATATAAAGTATAACATTATATACTATTACGTAATAACGTATATCGTTATATAGTATTACCATATATCGTATAACGTTATATATTGTTGCGTTATAACGTATAACGATATATACTATTACCATATAACGTATAACGTTATATATTGTTACGTTATAAGTATAACGATATATACTATTACCATGTAACGTATAACGATATATAGTGTTACGTTATGACGTATAACGATATATACTATTACGTAATAACGTATATCGTTATATAGTATTTCCATATAACGTATAACGTTATATATTGTTACGTTATAACGTATAACGATATATAGTATTACCATATAACGTAAAACGATATATACTATTACGTAATAGCGTATATTGTTATATAGTATTACCATATAACGTATAACGTTATATAGTGATACGTTATAACGTATAACGTTATATAGCATTACCATATAACGTAAAACGTTATATAGTGTTACGTTATAACGTATAACGATATACAGTATTACCATATAACGTATAACGTTATATATTGTTACGTTATAACGTATAACGTTATATAGCATTACCATATAACGTAAAACGTTATATAGTGTTACGTTATAACGTATAACGATATACAGTATTACCATATAAAGTATAACATTATATACTATTACGTAATAACGTATAACGACATATACTATTACGTAATATCGTATATCGTTATATAGTATTACCTTATAACGTACAACGTTATATATTGTAAAGTTATAACGTATAACCATATATAGTATTACCATATAACGTATAACGTTATATAGTGTTACGTTATAACGTATAACGTTATATAGCATTACCATATAACGTAAAACGTTATATAGTGTTACGTTATAACGTATAACGATATACAGTATTACCATATAACGTATAACGTTATATATTGTTACGTTATAACGTATAACGATATATAGTATTACCACATAACGTATAACGTTATATATTGTTACGTTACAACGTATAACGATATATAGTATTACCATATAACGTAAAACGATATATACTATTACGTAATAGCGTATATTGTTATATAGTATTACCATATGACGTATAACGTTATATAGTGATACGTTATAACGTATAACGTTATATAGTATTACCATATAAAGTATAACATTATATACTATTACGTAATAACGTATAACGACATATACTATTACGTAATACCGTATATCGTTATATAGTATTACCATATAACGTATAACGTTATATATTGTTAAGTTATAACGTATAACGATATATAGTATTACCATATAACGTATAACGTTATATAGTGTTACGTTATAACGTATAACGTTATATAGCATTACCATATAACGTAATACGTTATATAGTGTTACGTTATAACGTATAACGATATATAGTATTACCATATAACGTAAAACGATATATATTGTTACGTTATAACGTATAACGATATATAGTATTACCACATAACGTATAACGTTATATATTGTTACGTTATAACGTATAACGATATATAGTATTACCATATAACGTAAAACGATATATACTAGTACGTAATAACGTATATTGTTATATAGTATTACCATATAACGTATAAAGTTATATAGCATTACCATATAACGTAAAAAGGTATATACTATTACGTAATAACGTATAACGTTATATAGTATTACCATATAACGTATAACGTTATATATTGTTACGTTATAACGTATAACGATATATACTATTACCATAAAACGTATAACGTCATATATTGTTACGTTATAACGTATAACGATATATACTATTACCATAAAACGTATAACGTTATATATTGTTACGTTATAACGTATAACGATATATAGTATTACCATATAACGTATAACGTTATATAGTGTTACGTTATAACGTATAACGTTATATAGCATTACCATATATCGTAAAACGATATATAGTGTTACGTTATAACGTATAACGATATACACTATTACGTAATAACGTATATCGTTATATAGTATTACCATATAACGTATAACGTTATATATTGTTACGTTATAACGTATAACGATATATACTATTACCATATAACGTATAACGTTATATATTGTTACGTTATAACGTATAACGATATATACTATTACCATGTAACGTATAACGATATATAGTGTTACGTTATAACGTATAAAGTTATATAGCATTACCATATAACGTAAAACGTTATATAGTGTTACGTTATAACGTATAACGATATATACTATTACGTAATAACGTATATCGTTATATAGTATTTCCATATAACGTATAACGTTATATATTGTTACGTTATAACGTATAACGATATATAGTATTACCATATAACGTAAAACGATATATACTATTACGTAATAACGTATATTGTTATATAGTATTACCATATAACGTATAACGTTATATAGCATTACCATATAAGGTAAAACGGTATATACTATTACGTAATAACGTATAACGTTATACAGAATTACCATATAACGTATAGCGTTATATAGTATTACGTTATAACGTATAACGATATATACTATTACGTAATAACGTATATCGTTATATAGTATTACCATATAACGTAAAACGTTATATAGTGTTACGTTATAAAGTATAACGCTATATAGCATTACCATATAACGTATAACGTTATATATTGTTACGTTATAACGTATAACGATATATAGTATTACCACATAACGTATAACGTTATATATTGTTACGTTATAGCGTGTAACGATATATACTATTACGTAATAACGTATATTGTTATATAGTATTACCATATAACGTATAACGTTATATAGCATTACCATATAAGGTAAAACGATATATACTATTACGTAATAACGTATAACGTTATATAGAATTACCATATAACGTATAGCGTTATATAGTATTACGTTATAACGTATAACGATATATACTATTACGTAATAACGTATATCGTCATATAGTATTACCATATAACGTAAAACGTTATATAGTGTTACGTTATAACGTATAACGCTATATAGTATTACCATATAACGTATAACGTTATATATTGTTACGTTATAACGTATAACGATATATAGTATTACCACATAACGTATAACGTTATATATTGTTACGTTATAACGTATAACGATATATAGTATTACCATATAACGTATAACGTTATATAGTGATACGTTATAACGTATAACGTTATATAGTATTACCATATAAAGTATAACATTATATACTATTACGTAATAACGTATAACGATATATACTATTACGTAATATGGTATATCGTTATATAGTATTACCATATAACGTATAACGTTATATATTGTTACGTTATAACGTATAACGATATATACTATTACCATAAAACGTATAACGTTATATATTGTTACGTTATAACGTATAACGATATATAGTATTACCATATAACGTATAACGTTATATAGTGTTACGTTATAACGTATAACGTTATATAGCATTACCATATATCGTAAAACGATATATAGTGTTACGTTATAACGTATAACGATATATACTATTACGTAATAACGTATATCGTTATATAGTATTACCATATATCGTATAACGTTATATATTGTTGCGTTATAACGTATAACGATATATACTATTACCATATAACGTATAACGTTATATATTGTTACGTTATAAGTATAACGATATATACTATTACCATGTAACGTAAAACGATATATAGTGTTACGTTATAACGTATAACGTTATATAGCATTACCATATAACGTAAAACGTTATATAGTGTTACGTTATAACGTATAACGATATATAGTATTACCATATAACGTAAAACGATATATATTGTTACGTTATAACGTATAACGATATATAGTATTACCACATAACGTATAACGTTATATATTGTTACGTTATAACGTATAACGATATATAGTATTACCATATAACGTAAAACGATATATACTAGTACGTAATAACGTATATTGTTATATAGTATTACCATATAACGTATAAAGTTATATAGCATTACCATATAACGTAAAAAGATATATACTATTACGTAATAACGTATAACGTTATATAGAATTACCATATAACGTAAAACGATATATACTATTACGTAATAACGTATATTGTTATATAGTATTACCATATAACGTATAACGTTATATAGTGATACGTTATAACGTATAACGTTATATAGTATTACCATATAAAGTATGACATTATATACTATTACGTAATAACGTATAACGATATATACTATTACGTAATATCGTATATCGTTATATAGTATTACCATATAACGTATAACGTTATATATTGTTACGTTATAACGTATAACGATATATACTATTACCATAAAACGTATAACGTCATATATTGTTACGTTATAACGTATAACGATATATACTATTACCATAAAACGTATAACGTTATATATTGTTACGTTATAACGTATAACGATATATAGTATTACCATATAACGTATAACGTTATATAGTGTTACGTTATAACGTATAACGTTATATAGCATTACCATATATCGTAAAACGATATATAGTGTTACGTTATAACGTATAACGATATACACTATTACGTAATAACGTATATCGTTACATAGTATTACCATATAACGTATAACGTTATATATTGTTACGTTATAACGTATAACGATATATACTATTACCATATAACGTATAACGTTATATATTGTTACGTTATAACGTATAACGATATATACTATTACCATGTAACGTATAACGATATATAGTGTTACGTTATAACGTATAAAGTTATATAGCATTACCATATAACGTAAAACGTTATATAGTGTTACGTTATAACGTATAACGATATATACTATTACGTAATAACGTATATCGTTATATAGTATTTCCATATAACGTATAACGTTATATATTGTTACGTTATAACGTATAACGATATATAGTATTACCATATAACGTAAAACGATATATACTATTACGTAATAACGTATATTGTTATATAGTATTACCATATAACGTATAACGTTATATAGCATGACCATATAAGGTAAAACGGTATATACTATTACGTAATAACGTATAACGTTATACAGAATTACCATATAACGTATAGCGTTATATAGTATTACGTTATAACGTATAACGATATATACTATTACGTAATAACGTATATCGTTATATAGTATTACCATATAACGTAAAACGTTATATAGTGTTACGTTATAAAGTATAACGCTATATAGTATTACCATATAACGTATAACGTTATATATTGTTACGTTATAACGTATAACGATATATAGTATTACCACATAACGTATAACGTTATATATTGTTACGTTATAGCGTGTAACGATATATACTATTACGTAATAACGTATATTGTTATATAGTATTACCATATAACGTATAACGTTATATAGCATTACCATATAAGGTAAAACGATATATACTATTACGTAATAACGTATAACGTTATATAGAATTACCATATAACGTATAGCGTTATATAGTATTACGTTATAACGTATAACGATATATACTATTACGTAATAACGTATATCGTTATATAGTATTACCATATAACGTAAAACGTTATATAGTGTTACGTTATAACGTATAACGCTATATAGTATTACCATATAACGTATAACGTTATATATTGTTACGTTATAACGTATAACGATATATAGTATTACCACATAACGTATAACGTTATATATTGTTACGTTATAACGTATAACGATATATAGTATTACCATATAACGTATAACGTTATATAGTGATACGTTATAACGTATAACGTTATATAGTATTACCATATAAAGTATAACATTATATACTATTACGTAATAACGTATAACGATATATACTATTACGTAATATGGTATATCGTTATATAGTATTACCATATAACGTATAACGTTATATATTGTTACGTTATAACGTATAACGATATATACTATTACCATAAAACGTATAACGTTATATATTGTTACGTTATAACGTATAACGATATATAGTATTACCATATAACGTATAACGTTATATAGTGTTACGTTATAACGTATAACGTTATATAGCATTACCATATATCGTAAAACGATATATAGTGTTACGTTATAACGTATAACGATATATACTATTACGTAATAACGTATATCGTTATATAGTATTACCATATATCGTATAACGTTATATATTGTTGCGTTATAACGTATAACGATATATACTATTACCATATAACGTATAACGTTATATATTGTTACGTTATAAGTATAACGATATATACTATTACCATGTAACGTATAACGATATATAGTGTTACGTTATAACGTATAACGTTATATAGCATTACCATATAACGTAAAACGTTATATAGTGTTACGTTATAACGTATAACGATATATAGTATTACCATATAACGTAAAACGATATATATTGTTACGTTATAACGTATAACGATATATAGTATTACCACATAACGTATAACGTTATATATTGTTACGTTATAACGTATAACGATATATAGTATTACCATATAACGTAAAACGATATATACTAGTACGTAATAACGTATATTGTTATATAGTATTACCATATAACGTATAAAGTTATATAGCATTACCATATAACGTAAAAAGATATATACTATTACGTAATAACGTATAACGTTATATAGAATTACCATATAACGTAAAACGATATATACTATTACGTAATAACGTATATTGTTATATAGTATTACCATATAACGTATAACGTTATATAGTGATACGTTATAACGTATAACGTTATATAGTATTACCATATAAAGTATGACATTATATACTATTACGTAATAACGTATAACGATATATACTATTACGTAATATCGTATATCGTTATATAGTATTACCATATAACGTATAACGTTATATATTGTTACGTTATAACGTATAACGATATATACTATTACCATAAAACGTATAACGTCATATATTGTTACGTTATAACGTATAACGATATATACTATTACCATAAAACGTATAACGTTATATATTGTTACGTTATAACGTATAACGATATATAGTATTACCATATAACGTATAACGTTATATAGTGTTACGTTATAACGTATAACGTTATATAGCATTACCATATATCGTAAAACGATATATAGTGTTACGTTATAACGTATAACGATATACACTATTACGTAATAACGTATATCGTTACATAGTATTACCATATAACGTATAACGTTATATATTGTTACGTTATAACGTATAACGATATATACTATTACCATATAACGTATAACGTTATATATTGTTACGTTATAACGTATAACGATATATACTATTACCATGTAACGTATAACGATATATAGTGTTACGTTATAACGTATAAAGTTATATAGCATTACCATATAACGTAAAACGTTATATAGTGTTACGTTATAACGTATAACGATATATACTATTACGTAATAACGTATATCGTTATATAGTATTTCCATATAACGTATAACGTTATATATTGTTACGTTATAACGTATAACGATATATAGTATTACCATATAACGTAAAACGATATATACTATTACGTAATAACGTATATTGTTATATAGTATTACCATATAACGTATAACGTTATATAGCATTACCATATAAGGTAAAACGATATATACTATTACGTAATAACGTATAACGTTATACAGAATTACCATATAACGTATAGCGTTATATAGTATTACGTTATAACGTATAACGATATATACTATTACGTAATAACGTATATCGTTATATAGTATTACCATATAACGTAAAACGTTATATAGTGTTACGTTATAACGTATAACGCTATATAGTATTACCATATAACGTATAACGTTATATATTGTTACGTTATAACGTATAACGATATATAGTATTACCACATAACGTATAACGTTATATATTGTTACGTTATAGCGTGTAACGATATATACTATTACGTAATAACGTATATTGTTATATAGTATTACCATATAACGTATAACGTTATATAGCATTACCATATAAGGTAAAACGATATATACTATTACGTAATAACGTATAACGTTATATAGAATTACCATATAACGTATAGCGTTATATAGTATTACGTTATAACGTATAACGATATATACTATTACGTAATTACGTATATCGTTATATAGTATTACCATATAACGTAAAACGTTATATAGTGTTACGTTATAACGTATAACGCTATATAGTATTACCATATAACGTATAACGTTATATATTGTTACGTTATAACGTATAACGATATATAGTATTACCACATAACGTATAACGTTATATATTGTTACGTTATAACGTATAACGATATATACTATTACCATGTAACGTATAACGATATATAGTGTTACGTTATAACGTATAAAGTTATATAGCATTACCATATAACGTAAAACGTTATATAGTGTTACGTTATAACGTATAACGATATATACTATTACGTAATAACGTATATCGTTATATAGTATTTCCATATAACGTATAACGTTATATATTGTTACGTTATAACGTATAACGATATATAGTATTACCATATAACGTAAAACGATATATACTATTACGTAATAACGTATATTGTTATATAGTATTACCATATAACGTATAACGTTATATAGCATTACCATATAAGGTAAAACGATATATACTATTACGTAATAACGTATATCGTTATACAGAATTACCATATAACGTATAGCGTTATATAGTATTACGTTATAACGTATAACGATATATACTATTACGTAATAACGTATATCGTTATATAGTATTACCATATAACGTAAAACGTTATATAGTGTTACGTTATAACGTATAACGCTATATAGTATTACCATATAACGTATAACGTTATATATTGTTACGTTATAACGTATAACGATATATAGTATTACCACATAACGTATAACGTTATATATTGTTACGTTATAGCGTGTAACGATATATACTATTACGTAATAACGTATATTGTTATATAGTATTACCATATAACGTATAACGTTATATAGCATTACCATATAAGGTAAAACGATATATACTATTACGTAATAACGTATAACGTTATATAGAATTACCATATAACGTATAGCGTTATATAGTATTACGTTATAACGTATAACGATATATACTATTACGTAATTACGTATATCGTTATATAGTATTACCATATATCGTATAACGTTATATATTGTTGCGTTATAACGTATAACGATATATACTATTACCATATAACGTATAACGTTATATATTGTTACGTTATAAGTATAACGATATATACTATTACCATGTAACGTATAACGATATATAGTGTTACGTTATAACGTATAAAGTTATATAGCATTACCATATAACGTAAAACGTTATATAGTGTTTCGTTTTAACGTATAACGATATATACTATTACGTAATAACGTATATCGTTATATAGTATTTCCATATAACGTATAACGTTATATATTGTTACGTTATAACGTATAACGATATATAGTATTACCATATAACGTATAACGTTATATAGTGTTACGTTATAACGTATAACGTTATATAGTGATACGTTATAACGTATAACGTTATATAGTATTACCATATAAAGTATAACATTATATACTATTACGTAATAACGTATAACGACATATACTATTACGTAATATCGTATATCGTTATATAGTATTACCATATAACGTATAACGTTATATATTGTTAAGTTATGACGTATAACGATATATACTATTACGTAATAACGTATATCGTTATATAGTATTACCATATAAAGTATAACATTATATACTATTACGTAATAACGTATAACGATATATACTATTACGTAATAACGTATATCGTTATATAGCATTACCATATAACGTATAACGATATATAGTATTACCATATAACGTATATCGTTATATAGTGTTACGTTATAACGTATAACGATATATATTATTACGTATTAACGTATATCGTTATATAGTATTACCATATAACGTATAACGTTATATATTGTTACGTTATAACGTATAACGATATATAGTATTACCATATAACGTAAAACGATATATACTATTACGTAATAGCGTATATTGTTATATAGTATTACCATATAACGTATAACGTTATATAGTGATACGTTATAACGTATAACGTTATATAGTATTACCATATAAAGTATAACATTATATACTATTACGTAATAACGTATAACGACATATACTATTACGTAATATCGTATATCGTTATATAGTATTACCATATAACGTATAACGTTATATATTGTTAAGTTATAACGTATAACGATATATAGTATTACCATATAACGTATAACGTTATATAGTGTTACGTTATAACGTATAACGACATATACTATTACCATGTAACGTATAACGATATATAGTGTTACGTTATAACGTATAAAGTTATATAGCATTACCATATAACGTAAAACGTTATATAGTGTTACGTTTTAACGTATAACGATATATACTATTACGTAATAACGTATATCGTTATATAGTATTACCATATATCGTATAACGTTATATATTGTTACGTTATAACGTATAACGATATATACTATTACCATATAACGTATAACGTTATATATTGTTACGTTATAACGTATAACGACATATACTATTACCATGTAACGTATAACGATATATAGTGTTACGTTATAACGTATAAAGTTATATAGCATTACCATATAACGTAAAACGTTATATAGTGTTACGTTTTAACGTATAACGATATATACTATTACGTAATAACGTATATCGTTATATAGTATTTCCATATAACGTATAACGTTATATATTGTTACGTTATAACGTATAACGATATATAGTATTACCATATAACGTAAAACGATATATACTGTTACGTAATAACGTATATTGTTATATAGTATTACCATATAACGTATAACGTTATATAGTGTCACGTTATAACGTATAACGTTATATAGCATTACCATATAAGGTAAAACGATATATACCATTACGTAATAACGTATAACGTTATATAGAATTACCATATAACGTATAACGTTATATAGTGTTACGTTATGACGTATAACGATATATACTATTACGTAATAACGTATATCGTTATATAGTATTACCATATAACGTATAACGTTATATAGTAATACGTTATAACGTATAACGTTATATAGTGATACGTTATAACGTATAACGTTATATAGTATTACCATATAAAGTATAACATTATATACTATTACGTAATAACGTATAACGATATATACTATTACGTAATAACGTATATCGTTATATAGCATTACCATATAACGTATAACGATATATAGTATTACCATATAACGTATATCGTTATATAGTGTTACGTTATAACGTATAACGATATATACTATTACGTAATAACGTATATCGTTATATAGTATTTCCATATAACGTATAACGTTATATATTGTTACGCTATAACGTATAACGATATATAGTATTACCATATAACGTAAAACGATATATACTATTACGTAATAGCGTATATTGTTATATAGTATTACCATATAACGTATAACGTTATATAGTGATACGTTATAACGTATAACGTTATATAGCATTACCATATAACGTAAAACGTTACATAGTGTTACGTTATAACGTATAACGATATACAGTATTACCATATAACGTATAACGTTATATATTGTTACGTTATAACGTATAACGTTATATAGCATTACCATATAACGTAAAACGTTATATAGTGTTACGTTATAACGTATAACGATATACAGTATTACCATATAAAGTATAACATTATATACTATTACGTAATAACGTATAACGACATATACTATTACGTAATATCGTATATCGTTATATAGTATTACCTTATAACGTACAACGTTATATATTGTAAAGTTATAACGTATAACCATATATAGTATTACCATATAACGTATAACGTTATATAGTGTTACGTTATAACGTATAACGTTATATAGCATTACCATATAACGTAAAACGTTATATAGTGTTACGTTATAACGTATAACGATATACAGTATTACCATATAACGTATAACGTTATATATTGTTACGTTATAACGTATAACGATATATAGTATTACCACATAACGTATAACGTTATATATTGTTACGTTATAACGTATAACGATATATAGTATTACCATATAACGTAAAACGATATATACTATTACGTAATAGCGTATATTGTTATATAGTATTACCATATGACGTATAACGTTATATAGTGATACGTTATAACGTATAACGTTATATAGTATTACCATATAAAGTATAACATTATATACTATTACGTAATAACGTATAACGACATATACTATTACGTAATACCGTATATCGTTATATAGTATTACCATATAACGTATAACGTTATATATTGTTAAGTTATAACGTATAACGATATATAGTATTACCATATAACGTATAACGTTATATAGTGTTACGTTATAACGTATAACGTTATATAGCATTACCATATAACGTATACCGTTATATAGTGTTACGTTATAACGTATAACGATATATAGTATTACCATATAACGTATAACGTTATATAGTGTTACGTTATAACGTATAAGGATATATAGTATTACCATATAACGTAAAACGATATATATTGTTACGTTATAACGTATAACGATATATAGTATTACCATATAACGTAAAACGATATATACTATTACGTAATAGCGTATATTGTTTTATAGTATTACCATATAACGTATAACGTTATATAGTGATACGTTATAACGTATAACGTTATATAGTATTACCATATAAAGTATAACATTATATACTATTACGTAATAACGTATAACGACATATACTATTACGTAATACCGTATATCGTTATATAGTATTACCATATAACGTATAACGTTATATATTGTTAAGTTATAACGTATAACGATATATAGTATTACCATATAACGTATAACGTTATATAGTGTTACGTTATAACGTATAACGTTATATAGCATTACCATATAACGTAAAACGTTATATAGTGTTACGTTATAACGTATAACGATATATAGTATTACCATATAACGTAAAACGATATATATTGTTACGTTATAACGTATAACGATATATAGTATTACCACATAACGTATAACGTTATATATTGTTACGTTATAACGTATAACGATATATAGTATTACCATATAACGTAAAACGATATATACTAGTACGTAATAACGTATATTGTTATATAGTATTACCATATAACGTATAAAGTTATATAGCATTACCATATAACGTAAAAAGGTATATACTATTACGTAATAACGTATAACGTTATATAGAATTACCATATAACGTAAAACGATATATACTATTACGTAATAACGTATATTGTTATATAGTATTACCATATAACGTATAACGTTATATAGTGATACGTTATAACGTATAACGTTATATAGTATTACCATATAAAGTATGACATTATATACTATTACGTAATAACGTATAACGATATATACTATTACGTAATATCGTATATCGTTATATAGTATTACCATATAACGTATAACGTTATATATTGTTACGTTATAACGTATAACGATATATACTATTACCATAAAACGTATAACGTCATATATTGTTACGTTATAACGTATAACGATATATACTATTACCATAAAACGTATAACGTTATATATTGTTACGTTATAACGTATAACGATATATAGTATTACCATATAACGTATAACGTTATATAGTGTTACGTTATAACGTATAACGATATACACTATTACGTAATAACGTATATCGTTATATAGTATTACCATATAACGTATAACGTTATATATTGTTACGTTATAACGTATAACGATATATACTATTACCATATAACGTATAACGATATATACTGTTTCGTAATAACGTATATTGTTATATAGTATTACCATATAACGTATAACGTTATATAGTGTCACGTTATAACGTATAACGTTATATAGCATTACCATATAAGGTAAAACGATATATACCATTACGTAATAACGTATAACGTTATATAGAATTACCATATAACGTATAACGTTATATAGTGTTACGTTATGACGTATAACGATATATACTATTACGTAATAACGTATATCGTTATATAGTATTACCATATAACGTATAACGTTATATAGTAATACGTTATAACGTATAACGTTATATAGTGATACGTTATAACGTATAACGTTATATAGTATTACCATATAAAGTATAACATTATATACTATTACGTAATAACGTATAACGATATATACTATTACGTAATAACGTATATCGTTATATAGCATTACCATATAACGTATAACGATATATAGTATTACCATATAACGTATATCGTTATATAGTGTTACGTTATAACGTATAACGATATATACTATTACGTAATAACGTATATCGTTATATAGTATTTCCATATAACGTATAACGTTATATATTGTTACGCTATAACGTATAACGATATATAGTATTACCATATAACGTAAAACGATATATACTATTACGTAATAGCGTATATTGTTATATAGTATTACCATATAACGTATAACGTTATATAGTGATACGTTATAACGTATAACGTTATATAGCATTACCATATAACGTAAAACGTTATATAGTGTTACGTTATAACGTATAACGATATACAGTATTACCATATAACGTATAACGTTATATATTGTTACGTTATAACGTATAACGTTATATAGCATTACCATATAACGTAAAACGTTATATAGTGTTACGTTATAACGTATAACGATATACAGTATTACCATATAAAGTATAACATTATATACTATTACGTAATAACGTATAACGACATATACTATTACGTAATATCGTATATCGTTATATAGTATTACCTTATAACGTACAACGTTATATATTGTAAAGTTATAACGTATAACCATATATAGTATTACCATATAACGTATAACGTTATATAGTGTTACGTTATAACGTATAACGTTATATAGCATTACCATATAACGTAAAACGTTATATAGTGTTACGTTATAACGTATAACGATATACAGTATTACCATATAACGTATAACGTTATATATTGTTACGTTATAACGTATAACGATATATAGTATTACCACATAACGTATAACGTTATATATTGTTACGTTATAACGTATAACGATATATAGTATTACCATATAACGTAAAACGATATATACTATTACGTAATAGCGTATATTGTTATATAGTATTACCATATGACGTATAACGTTATATAGTGATACGTTATAACGTATAACGTTATATAGTATTACCATATAAAGTATAACATTATATACTATTACGTAATAACGTATAACGACATATACTATTACGTAATACCGTATATCGTTATATAGTATTACCATATAACGTATAACGTTATATATTGTTAAGTTATAACGTATAACGATATATAGTATTACCATATAACGTATAACGTTATATAGTGTTACGTTATAACGTATAACGTTATATAGCATTACCATATAACGTATACCGTTATATAGTGTTACGTTATAACGTATAACGATATATAGTATTACCATATAACGTATAACGTTATATAGTGTTACGTTATAACGTATAACGATATATAGTATTACCATATAACGTAAAACGATATATATTGTTACGTTATAACGTATAACGATATATAGTATTACCATATAACGTAAAACGATATATACTATTACGTAATAGCGTATATTGTTTTATAGTATTACCATATAACGTATAACGTTATATAGTGATACGTTATAACGTATAACGTTATATAGTATTACCATATAAAGTATAACATTATATACTATTACGTAATAACGTATAACGACATATACTATTACGTAATACCGTATATCGTTATATAGTATTACCATATAACGTATAACGTTATATATTGTTAAGTTATAACGTATAACGATATATAGTATTACCATATAACGTATAACGTTATATAGTGTTACGTTATAACGTATAACGTTATATAGCATTACCATATAACGTAAAACGTTATATAGTGTTACGTTATAACGTATAACGATATATAGTATTACCATATAACGTAAAACGATATATATTGTTACGTTATAACGTATAACGATATATAGTATTACCACATAACGTATAACGTTATATATTGTTACGTTATAACGTATAACGATATATAGTATTACCATATAACGTAAAACGATATATACTAGTACGTAATAACGTATATTGTTATATAGTATTACCATATAACGTATAAAGTTATATAGCATTACCATATAACGTAAAAAGGTATATACTATTACGTAATAACGTATAACGTTATATAGAATTACCATATAACGTAAAACGATATATACTATTACGAAATAACGTATATTGTTATATAGTATTACCATATAACGTATAACGTTATATAGTGATACGTTATAACGTATAACGTTATATAGTATTACCATATAAAGTATGACATTATATACTATTACGTAATAACGTATAACGATATATACTATTACGTAATATCGTATATCGTTATATAGTATTACCATATAACGTATAACGTTATATATTGTTACGTTATAACGTATAACGATATATACTATTACCATAAAACGTATAACGTCATATATTGTTACGTTATAACGTATAACGATATATACTATTACCATAAAACGTATAACGTTATATATTGTTACGTTATAACGTATAACGATATATAGTATTACCATATAACGTATAACGTTATATAGTGTTACGTTATAACGTATAACGATATACACTATTACGTAATAACGTATATCGTTATATAGTATTACCATATAACGTATAACGTTATATATTGTTACGTTATAACGTATAACGATATATACTATTACCATATAACGTATAACGTTATATATTGTTACGTTATAACGTATAACGATATATACTATTACCATGTAACGTATAACGATATATAGTGTTACGTTATAACGTATAAAGTTATATAGCATTACCATATAACGTAAAACGTTATATAGTGTTACGTTATAACGTATAACGATATATACTATTACGTAATAACGTATATCGTTATATAGTATTTCCATATAACGTATAACGTTATATATTGTTACGTTATAACGTATAACGATATATAGTATTACCATATAACGTAAAACGATATATACTATTACGTAATAACGTATATTGTTATATAGTATTACCATATAACGTATAACGTTATATAGCATTACCATATAAGGTAAAACGGTATATACTATTACGTAATAACGTATAACGTTATACAGAATTACCATATAACGTATAGCGTTATATAGTATTACGTTATAACGTATAACGATATATACTATTACGTAATAACGTATATCGTTATATAGTATTACCATATAACGTAAAACGTTATATAGTGTTACGTTATAAAGTATAACGCTATATAGTATTACCATATAACGTATAACGTTATATATTGTTACGTTATAACGTATAACGATATATAGTATTACCACATAACGTATAACGTTATATATTGTTACGTTATAGCGTGTAACGATATATACTATTACGTAATAACGTATATTGTTATATAGTATCACCATATAACGTATAACGATATATACTATTACCATATAACGTATAACGTTATATATTGTTACGTTATAACGTATAACGATATATACTATTACCATGTAACGTATAACGATATATAGTGTTACGTTATAACGTATAAAGTTATATAGCATTACCATATAACGTAAAACGTTATATAGTGTTACGTTTTAACGTATAACGATATATACTATTACGTAATAACGTATATCGTTATATAGTATTACCATATATCGTATAACGTTATATATTGTTACGTTATAACGTATAACGATATATACTATTACCATATAACGTATAACGTTATATATTGTTACGTTATAACGTATAACGACATATACTATTACCATGTAACGTATAACGATATATAGTGTTACGTTATAACGTATAAAGTTATATAGCATTAGCATATAACGTAAAACGTTATATAGTGTTACGTTCTAACGTATAACGATATATACTATTACGTAATAACGTATATCGTTATATAGTATTTCCATATAACGTATAACGTTATATATTGTTACGTTATAACGTATAACGATATATAGTATTACCATATAACGTAAAACGATATATACTGTTACGTAATAACGTATATTGTTATATAGTATTACCATATAACGTATAACGTTATATAGTGTCACGTTATAACGTATAACGTTATATAGCATTACCATATAAGGTAAAACGATATATACCATTACGAAATAACGTATAACGTTATATAGAATTACCATATAACGTATAACGTTATATAGTGTTACGTTATGACGTATAACGATATATACTATTACGTAATAACGTATATCGTTATATAGTATTACCATATAACGTATAACGTTATATAGTAATACGTTATAACGTATAACGTTATATAGTGATACGTTATAACGTATAACGTTATATAGTATTACCATATAAAGTATAACATTATATACTATTACGTAATAACGTATAACGATATATACTATTACGTAATAACGTATATCGTTATATAGCATTACCATATAACGTATAACGATATATAGTATTACCATATAACGTATATCGTTATATAGTGATACGTTATAACGTATAACGTTATATAGCATTACCATATAACGTAAAACGTTATATAGTGTTACGTTATAACGTATAACGATATACAGTATTACCATATAACGTATAACGTTATATATTGTTACGTTATAACGTATAACGTTATATAGCATTACCATATAACGTAAAACGTTATATAGTGTTACGTTATAACGTATAACGATATACAGTATTACCATATAGAGTATAACATTATATACTATTACGTAATAACGTATAACGACATATACTATTACGTAATATCGTATATCGTTATACAGTATTACCTTATAACGTACAACGTTATATATTGTAAAGTTATAACGTATAACCATATATAGTATTACCATATAACGTATAACGTTATATAGTGTTACGTTATAACGTATAACGTTATATAGCATTACCATATAACGTATAACGTTATATATTGTTACGCTATAACGTATAACGATATATAGTATTACCATATAACGTAAAACGATATATACTATTACGTAATAGCGTATATTGTTATATAGTATTACCATATAACGTATAACGTTATATAGTGATACGTTATAACGTATAACGTTATATAGCATTACCATATAACGTAAAACGTTATATAGTGTTACGTTATAACGTATAACGATATACAGTATTACCATATAACGTATAACGTTATATATTGTTACGTTATAACGTATAACGTTATATAGCATTACCATATAACGTAAAACGTTATATAGTGTTACGTTATAACGTATAACGATATACAGTATTACCATATAGAGTATAACATTATATACTATTACGTAATAACGTATAACGACATATACTATTACGTAATATCGTATATCGTTATACAGTATTACCTTATAACGTACAACGTTATATATTGTAAAGTTATAACGTATAACCATATATAGTATTACCATATAACGTATAACGTTATATAGTGTTACGTTATAACGTATAACGTTATATAGCATTACCATATAACGTAAAACGTTATATAGTGTTACGTTATAACGTATAACGATATACAGTATTACCATATAACGTATAACGTTATATATTGTTACGTTATAACGTATAACGATATATAGTATTACCACATAACGTATAACGTTATATATTGTTACGTTATAACGTATAACGATATATAGTATTACCATATAACGTAAAACGATATATACTATTACGTAATAGCGTATATTGTTATATAGTATTACCATATGACGTATAACGTTATATAGTGATACGTTATAACGTATAACGTTATATAGTATTACCATATAAAGTATAACATTATATACTATTACGTAATAACGTATAACGACATATACTATTACGTAATACCGTATATCGTTATATAGTATTACCATATAGCGTATAACGTTATATATTGTTAAGTTATAACGTATAACGATATATAGTATTACCATATAACGTATAACGTTATATAGTGTTACGTTATAACGTATAACGTTATATAGCATTACCATATAACGTATACCGTTATATAGTGTTACGTTATAACGTATAACGATATATAGTATTACCATATAACGTATAACGTTATATAGTGTTACGTTATAACGTATAACGATATATAGTATTACCATATAACGTAAAACGATATATATTGTTACGTTATAACGTATAACGATATATAGTATTACCATATAACGTAAAACGATATATACTATTACGTAATAGCGTATATTGTTTTATAGTATTACCATATAACGTATAACGTTATATAGTGATACGTTATAACGTATAACGATATATAGTATTACCATATAACGTAAAACGATATATACTAGTACGTAATAACGTATATTGTTATATAGTATTACCATATAACGTATAAAGTTATATAGCATTACCATATAACGTAAAAAGGTATATACTATTACGTAATAACGTATAACGTTATATAGAATTACCATATAACGTAAAACGATATATACTATTACGTAATAACGTATATTGTTATATAGTATTACCATATAACGTATAACGTTATATAGTGATACGTTATAACGTATAACGTTATATAGTATTACCATATAATGTATGACATTATATACTATTACGTAATAACGTATAACGATATATACAATTACGTAATATCGTATATCGTTATATAGTATTACCATATAACGTATAACGTTATATATTGTTACGTTATAACGTATAACGATATATACTATTACCATAAAACGTATAACGTCATATATTGTTACGTTATAACGTATAACGATATATACTATTACCATAAAACGTATAACGTTATATATTGTTACGTTATAACGTATAACGATATATAGTATTACCATATAACGTATAACGTTATATAGTGTTACGTTATAACGTATAACGTTATATAGCATTACCATATATCGTAAAACGATATATAGTGTTACGTTATAACGTATAACGATATACACTATTACGTAATAACGTATATCGTTATATAGTATTACCATATAACGTATAACGTTATATATTGTTACGTTATAACGTATAACGATATATACTATTACCATATAACGTATAACGTTATATATTGTTACGTTATAACGTATAACGATATATACTATTACCATGTAACGTATAACGATATATAGTGTTACGTTATAACGTATAAAGTTATATAGCATTACCATATAACGTAAAACGTTATATAGTGTTACGTTATAACGTATAACGATATATACTATTACGTAATAACGTATATCGTTATATAGTATTTCCATATAACGTATAACGTTATATATTGTTACGTTATAACGTATAACGATATATAGTATTACCATATAACGTAAAACGATATATACTATTACGTAATAACGTATATTGTTATATAGTATTACCATATAACGTATAACGTTATATAGCATTACCATATAAGGTAAAACGGTATATACTATTACGTAATAACGTATAACGTTATACAGAATTACCATATAACGTATAGCGTTATATAGTATTACGTTATAATGTATAACGATATATACTATTACGTAATAACGTATATCGTTATATAGTATTACCATATAACGTAAAACGTTATATAGTGTTACGTTATAAAGTATAACGCTATATAGTATTACCATATAACGTATAACGTTATATATTGTTACGTTATAACGTATAACGATATATAGTATTACCACATAACGTATAACGTTATATATTGTTACGTTATAGCGTGTAACGATATATACTATTACGTAATAACGTATATTGTTATATAGTATTACCATATAACGTATAACGTTATATAGCATTACCATATAAGGTAAAACGATATATACTATTACGTAATAACGTATAACGTTATATAGAATTACCATATAACGTATAGCGTTATATAGTATTACGTTATAACGTATAACGATATGTACTATTACGTAATAACGTATATCGTTATATAGTATTACCATATAACGTAAAACGTTATATAGTGTTACGTTATAACGTATAACGCTATATAGTATTACCATATAACGTATAACGTTATATATTGTTACGTTATAACGTATAACGATATATAGTATTACCACATAACGTATAACGTTATATATTGTTACGTTATAACGTATAACGATATATAGTATTACCATATAACGTATAACGTTATATAGTGATACGTTATAACGTATAACGTTATATAGTATTACCATATAAAGTATAACATTATATACTATTACGTAATAACGTATAACGATATATACTATTACGTAATATGGTATATCGTTATATAGTATTACCATATAACGTATAACGTTATATATTGTTACGTTATAACGTATAACGATATATACTATTACCATAAAACGTATAACGTTATATATTGTTACGTTATAACGTATAACGATATATAGTATTACCATATAACGTATAACGTTATATAGTGTTACGTTATAACGTATAACGTTATATAGCATTACCATATATCGTAAACGATATATAGTGTTACGTTATAACGTATAACGATATATACTATTACGTAATAACGTATATCGTTATATAGTATTACCATATATCGTATAACGTTATATATTGTTGCGATATAACGTATAACGATATATACTATTACCATATAACGTAAAACGTTATATAGTGTTACGTTATAACGTATAACGATATACAGTATTACCATATAACGTATAACGTTATATATTGTTACGTTATAACGTATAACGATATATAGTATTACCACATAACGTATAACGTTATATATTGTTACGTTATAACGTATAACGATATACAGTATTACCATATAACGTAAAACGATATATACTATTACGTAATAGCGTATATTGTTATATAGTATTACCATATGACGTATAACGTTATATAGTGATACGTTATAACGTATAACGTTATATAGTAATTACCATATAAAGTAAAAATAACATTATATACTATTACGTAATAACGTATAACGACATATACTATTACGTAATACCGTATATCGTTATATAGTATTACCATATAACGTATAACGTTATATATTGTTAAGTTATAACGTATAACCATATATAGTATTACCATATAACGTATAACGTTATATAGTGTTACGTTAAACGTATAACGTTATATAGCATTACCATATAACGTAAAACGTTATATAGTGTTACGTTATAACGTATAACGATATACAGTATTACCATATAACGTATAACGTTATATATTGTTACGTTATAACGTATAACGATATATAGTATTACCACATAACGTATAACGTTATATATTGTTACGTTATAACGTATAACGATATATAGTATTACCATATAACGTAAAACGATATATACTATTACGTAATAGCGTATATTGTTATATAGTATTACCATATGACGTATAACGTTATATAGTGATACGTTATAACGTATAACGTTATATAGTATTACCATATAAAGTATAACATTATATACTATTACGTAATAACGTATAACGACATATACTATTACGTAATACCGTATATCGTTATATAGTATTACCATATAACGTATAACGTTATATATTGTTAAGTTATAACGTATAACGATATATAGTATTACCATATAACGTATAACGTTATATAGTGTTACGTTATAACGTATAACGTTATATAGCATTACCATATAACGTATACCGTTATATAGTGTTACGTTATAACGTATAACGATATATAGTATTACCATATAACGTATAACGTTATATAGTGTTACGTTATAACGTTATAACGATATATAGTATTACCATATAACGTAAAACGATATATATTGTTACGTTATAACGTATAACGATATATAGTATTACCATATAACGTAAAACGATATATACTATTACGTAATAGCGTATATTGTTTTATAGTATTACCATATAACGTATAACGTTATATAGTGATACGTTATAACGTATAACGTTATATAGTATTACCATATAAAGTATAACATTATATACTATTACGTAATAACGTATAACGACATATACTATTACGTAATACCGTATATCGTTATATAGTATTACCATATAACGTATAACGTTATATATTGTTAAGTTATAACGTATAACGATATATAGTATTACCATATAACGTATAACGTTATATAGTGTTACGTTATAACGTATAACGTTATATAGCATTACCATATAACGTAAAACGTTATATAGTGTTACGTTATAACGTATAACGATATATAGTATTACCATATAACGTAAAACGATATATATTGTTACGTTATAACGTATAACGATATATAGTATTACCACATAACGTATAACGTTATATATTGTTACGTTATAACGTATAACGATATATAGTATTACCATATAACGTAAAACGATATATACTAGTACGTAATAACGTATATTGTTATATAGTATTACCATATAACGTATAAAGTTATATAGCATTACCATATAACGTAAAAAGGTATATACTATTACGTAATAACGTATAACGTTATATAGAATTACCATATAACGTAAAACGATATATACTATTACGTAATAACGTATATTGTTATATAGTATTACCATATAACGTATAACGTTATATAGTGATACGTTATAACGTATAACGTTATATAGTATTACCATATAAAGTATGACATTATATACTATTACGTAATAACGTATAACGATATATACTATTACGTAATATCGTATATCGTTATATAGTATTACCATATAACGTATAACGTTATATATTGTTACGTTATAACGTATAACGATATATACTATTACCATAAAACGTATAACGTCATATATTGTTACGTTATAACGTATAACGATATATACTATTACCATAAAACGTATAACGTTATATATTGTTACGTTATAACGTATAACGATATATAGTATTACCATATAACGTATAACGTTATATAGTGTTACGTTATAACGTATAACGATATACACTATTACGTAATAACGTATATCGTTATATAGTATTACCATATAACGTATAACGTTATATATTGTTACGTTATAACGTATAACGATATATACTATTACCATATAACGTATAACGTTATATATTGTTACGTTATAACGTATAACGATATATACTATTACCATGTAACGTATAACGATATATAGTGTTACGTTATAACGTATAAAGTTATATAGCATTACCATATAACGTAAAACGTTATATAGTGTTACGTTATAACGTATAACGATATATACTATTACGTAATAACGTATATCGTTATATAGTATTTCCATATAACGTATAACGTTATATATTGTTACGTTATAACGTATAACGATATATAGTATTACCATATAACGTAAAACGATATATACTATTACGTAATAACGTATATTGTTATATAGTATTACCATATAACGTATAACGTTATATAGCATTACCATATAAGGTAAAACGGTATATACTATTACGTAATAACGTATAACGTTATACAGAATTACCATATAACGTATAGCGTTATATAGTATTACGTTATAACGTATAACGATATATACTATTACGTAATAACGTATATCGTTATATAGTATTACCATATAACGTAAAACGTTATATAGTGTTACGTTATAAAGTATAACGCTATATAGTATTACCATATAACGTATAACGTTATATATTGTTACGTTATAACGTATAACGATATATAGTATTACCACATAACGTATAACGTTATATATTGTTACGTTATAGCGTGTAACGATATATACTATTACGTAATAACGTATATTGTTATATAGTATTACCATATAACGTATAACGATATATACTATTACCATATAACGTATAACGTTATATATTGTTACGTTATAACGTATAACGATATATACTATTACCATATAACGTATAACGTTATATATTGTTGCGTTATAACGTATAACGATATATACTATTACCATGTAACGTATAACGATATATAGTGTTACGTTATAACGTATAACGATATATACTATTACGTAATAACGTATATCGTTATATAGTATTTCCATATAACGTATAACGTTATATATTGTTACGTTATAACGTATAACGATATATAGTATTACCATATAACGTAAAACGATATATACTATTACGTAATAACGTATATCGTTATATAGTATTACCATATAACGTATAACGTTATATATTGTTACGTTATAACGTATAACGATATATACTATTACCATAAAACGTATAACGTTATATAATGTTACGTTATAACGTATAACGATATATAGTATTACCATATAACGTATAACGTTATATAGTGTTACGTTATAACGTATAACGTTATATAGCATTACCATATATCGTAAAACGATATATAGTGTTACGTTATAACGTATAACGATATATACTATTACGTAATAACGTATATCGTTATATAGTATTACCATATATCGTATAACGTTATATATTGTTACGTTATAACGTATAACGATATATACTATTACCATATAACGTATAACGTTATATATTGTTACGTTATAACGTATAACGATATATACTATTACCATGTAACGTATAACGATATATAGTGTTACGTTATAACGTATAAAGTTATATAGCATTACCATATAACGTAAAACGTTATATAGTGTTACGTTTTAACGTATATCGATATATACTATTACGTAATAACGTATATCGTTATATAGTATTTCCATATAACGTATAACGTTATATATTGTTACGTTATAACGTATAACGATATATAGTATTACCATATAACGTAAAACGATATATACTATTACGTAATAACGTATATTGTTATATAGTATTACCATATAACGTATAACGTTATATAGTGTTACGTTATACGTATAACGTTATATAGCATTACCATATAAGGTAAAACGATATATACCATTACGTAATAACGTATAACGTTATATAGAATTACCATATAACGTATAACGTTATATAGTGTTACGTTATGACGTATAACGATATATACTATTACGTAATAACGTATATCGTTATATAGTATTACCATATAACGTATAACGTTATATAGTGATACGTTATAACGTATAACGTTATATAGTGATACGTTATAACGTATAACGTTATATAGTATTACCATATAAAGTATAACATTATATACTATTACGTAATAAAGTATAACGATATATACTATTACGTAATAACGTATATCGTTATATAGCATTACCGATAACGTATAACGATATATAGTATTACCATATAACGTATATCGTTATATAGTGTTACGTTATAACGTATAACGATATATACTATTACGTAATAACGTATATCGTTATATAGTATTTCCATATAACGTATAACGTTATATATTGTTACGTTATAACGTATAACGATATATAGTATTACCATATAACGTAAAACGATATATACTATTACGTAATAGCGTATATTGTTATATAGTATTACCATATAACGTATAACGTTATATAGTGATACGTTATAACGTATAACGTTATATAGTATTACCATATAAAGTATAACATTATATACTAATACGTAATAACGTATAACGACATATACTATTACGTAATATCGTATATCGTTATATAGTATTACCTTATAACGTACAACGTTATATACTGTTAAGTTATAACGTATAACCATATATAGTATTACCATATAACGTATAACGTTATATATTGTTACGTTATAACGTATAACGATATATATTATTACCATGTAACGTATAACGTATAACGTAACGTTATATAGCGTTACGTTATAACGTATAAACTTATATAGCATTACCATATAACGTAAAAAGATATATACTATTACGTAATAACGTAAAACGTTATATAGAATTACCATATAACGTAAAACGATATATACTATTACGTAATATCGTATATCGTTATATAGTATTACCATATAACGTATAACGTTATATATTGTTGCGTTATAACGTATAACGATATATACTATTACCGTAAAACGTATAACATTATATAATGTTACGTTATAACGTATAACGATATATAGTATTACCATATAACGTATAACGTTATATAGTGTTACGTTATAACGTATAACGTTATATAGCATTACCATATATCGTAAAACGTTATATAGTGTTACGTTATAACGTATAACGATATACAGTATTACCATATAACGTATAACGTTATATATTGTTACGTTATAACGTATAACGATATATAGTATTACCACATAACGTATAACGTTATATATTGTTACGTTATAACGTATAACGATATATAGTATTACCATATAACGTAAAACGATATATACTATTACGTAATAGCGTATATTGTTATATAGTATTACCATATAACGTATAACGTTATATAGTGATACGTTATAACGTATAACGTTATATAGTATTACCATATAAAGTATAACATTATATACTATTACGTAATAACGTATAACGACATATACTATTACGTAACACCGTATATCGTTATATAGTATTACCATATAACGTATAACGTTATATATTGTTAAGTTATAACGTATAACGATATATAGTATTACCATATAACGTAAAACGATATATATTGTTACGTTATAACGTATAACGATATATAGTATTACCACATAACGTATAACGTTATATATTGTTACGTTATAACGTATAACGATATATAGTATTACCACATAACGTATAACGTTATATATTGTTACGTTATAACGTATAACGATATATACTATTACGTAATATCGTATATCGTTATATAGTATTACCATATAACGTATAACGTTATATATTGTTACGTTATAACGTATAACGATATATACTATTACCATATAACGTATAACGTTATATATTGTTACGTTATAACGTATAACGATATATATTATTACCATGTAACGTATAACGTTATATAGTGTTACGTTATAACGTATAAACTTATATAGCATTACCATATAACGTAAAAAGATATATACTATTACGTAATAACGTATAACGTTATATAGAATTACCATATAACGTAAAACGATATATACTATTAAGTAATAACGTATATTGTTATATAGTATTACCATATAACGTATAACGTTATATATTGTTACGTTATAACGTATAACGATATATACTATTACCGTAAAACGTATAACGTTATATAATGTTACGTTTATAACGTATAACGATATATAGTATTACCATATAACGTATAACGTTATATAGTGTTACGTTATAACGTATAACGTTATATAGTATTACCATATAACGTAAAACGATATATACTAATACGTAATAAACGTATATTGTTATATAGTATTACCATATAACGTATAACGTTATATATTGTTACGTTATAACGTATAACGATATATACTATTACCGTAAAACGTATAACGTTATATAATGTTACGTTATAACGTATAACGTTTTATAATATTACCATATAAAGTATAACATTATATACTATTACGTAATAACGTATAACGATATATACTATTACGTAATATCGTATATCGTTATATAGTATTACCATATAACGTATAACGTTATATATTGTTACGTTATAACGTATAACGATATATACTATTACCGTAAAACGTATAACGTTATATAATGTTACGTTATAACGTATAACGATATATAGTATTACCATATAACGTATAACGTTATATAGTGTTACGTTATAACGTATAACGTTATATAGCATTACCATATATCGTAAAACGATATATAGTGTTACGTTATAACGTATAACGATATATACTATTACGTAATAACGTATATCGTTATATATTGTTACGTTATAACGTATAACGATATATATTATTACCATGTAACGTATAACGTTATATAGTGTTACGTTATAACGTATAAACTTATATAGCATTACCATATAACGTAAAAAGATATATACTATTACGTAATAACGTATATTGTTATATAGTATTACCATATAACGTATAACGTTATATAGTGTTACGTTATAACGTATAACGTTATATAGCATTACCATATAAGGTAAAACGATATATACCATTACGTAATAACGTATAACGATATATACTATTACGTAATAACGTATATCGTTGTATAGCATTACCATATAACGTATAACGATATATAGTATTACCATATTACGTATATCGTTATATAGTGTTACGTTATAACGTATAACGATATATATTATTACCATGTAACGTATAACGTATAACGTAACGTTATATAGTGTTACGTTATAACGTATAAACTTATATAGCATTACCATATAACGTAAAAAGATATATACTATTACGTAATAACGTAAAACGTTATATAGAATTACCATACAACGTAGAACGATATATACTATTACGTAATAACGTATATTGTTATATAGTATTACCATATAACGTATAACGTTATATAGTGATACGTTATAACGTATAACGTTATATAGTATTACCATATAACGTAAAACGATATATACTAATACGTAATAACGTATATTGTTATATAGTATTACCATATAACGTTTAACGTTATTTAGTGTTACGTTTTAACGTATAACGATATATACTATTACGTAATAACGTAAAACGTTATATAGAATTACCATATAACGTAAAACGATATATACTATTACGTAATAACGTAAAACGTTATATAGAATTACCATATAACGTAAAACGATATATACTATTACGTAATAACGTATATTGTTATATAGTATTACCATATAACGTATAACGTTATATATTGTTACGTTATAACGTATAACGATATATACTATTACCATGTAACGTATAACGATATATAGTGTTACGTTATAACGTATAAAGTTATATAGCATTACCATATAACGTAAAACGTTATATAGTGTTACGTTTTAACGTATAACGATATATACTATTACGTAATAACGTATATCGTTATATAGTATTTCCATATAACGTATAACGTTATATATTGTTACGTTATAACGTATAACGATATATAGTATTACCATATAACGTAAAACGATATATACTAATACGTAATAACGTATATTGTTATATAGTATTACCATATAACGTTTAACGTTATATAGTGTTACGTTATAACGTATAACGTTATATAGCATTACCATAGAAGGTAAAACGATATATACTGTTACGTAATAACGTATAACGTTACATAGAATTACCATATAACGTATAACGTTATATAGTGTTACGTTATGACGTATAACGATATATACTATTACGTAATAACGTATATCGTTATATAGTATTTCCATATAACGTATAACGTTATATATTGTTACGTTATAACGTATAACGATATATAGTATTACCATATAACGTAAAACGATATATACTATTACGTAATAGCGTATATTGTTATATAGTATTACCATATAACGTATAACGTTATATAGTGATACGTTATAACGTATAACGTTATATAGTATTACCATATAAAGTATAACATATATACTATTACGTAATAACGTATAACGATATATACTATTACGTAATATCGTATATCGTTATATAGTATTACCATATAACGTATAACGTTATATACTGTTACGTTATAACGTATAACGATATATACTATTACCATATAACGTATAACGTTATATATTGTTACGTTATAACGTATAACGATATATATTATTACCATGTAACGTATAGCGTTATATAGTGTTACGTTATAACGTATAAACTTATATAGCATTACCATATAACGTATAACGTTATATAGTGTTACGTTATAACGTATAACGTTATATAGCATTACCATATATCGTAAAACGATATATAGTGTTACGTTATAACGTATAACGATATATACTATTACGTAATAACGTATATCGTTATATAGTATTACCATATAACGTATAACGTTATATATTGTTACGTTATAACGTATAACGATATATACTATTACCATATAACGTATAACGTTATATATTGTTACGTTATAACGTATAACGATATATACTATTACGTAATAACGTATATCGTTATATAGTATTACCATATAACGTATAACGTTATATATTGTTACGTTATAACGTATAACGATATATACTATTACCATATAACGTATAACGTTATATATTGTTACGTTATAACGTATAACGATATATACTATTACCATGTAACGTATAACGATATATAGTGTTACGTTATAACGTATAAAGTTATATAGCATTACCATATAACGTAAAACGTTATATAGTGTTACGTTATAACGTATAACGATATATACTATTACGTAATAACGTATATCGTTATATAGTATTTCCATATAACGTATAACGTTATATATTGTTACGTTATAACGTATAACGATATATAGTATTACCATATAACGTAAAAGGATATATACTATTACGTAATAACGTATATTGTTATATAGTATTACCATATAACGTATAACGTTATATAGCATTACCATATAAGGTTAAACGATATATACTATTACGTAATAACGTATAACGTTATACAGAATTACCATATAACGTATAGCGTTATATAGTATTACGTTATAACGTATAACGATATATACTATTACGTAATAACGTATATCGTTATATAGTATTACCACATAACGTAAAACGTTATATAGTATTACGTTATAACGTATAACGATATATAGTATTACCACATAACGTATAACGTTATATATTGTTACGTTATAACGTGTAACGATATATACTATTACGTAATAACGTATATTGTTATATAGTATTACCATATATCGTATAACGTATATAGCATTACCATATAGGTAAAACGATATATACTATTACGTAATAACGTATAACGTTATATAGAATTACCATATAACGTATAGCGTTATATAGTATTGCGTTATAACGTATAACGATATATACTATTACGTAATAACGTATATCGTTATATAGTATTACCATATAACGTAAAACGTTATATAGTGTTACGTTATAACGTATAACGCTATATAGTATTACCATATAACGTATAACGTTATATATTATTACGTTATAACGTATAACGTTATATATTGTTACGCTATAACGTATAACGATATATAGTATTACCATATAACGTAAAACGATATATAGTATTACGTAATAACGTATATTGTTATATAGTATTACCATATAACGTATAACGTTATATAGTGATACGTTATAACGTATAACGTTATATAGTATTACCATATAAAGTATAACATTATATACTATTACGTAATAACGTATAACGATATATACTATTACGTAATATCGTATATCGTTATATAGTATTACCATATAACGTATAACGTTATATACTGTTACGTTATAACGTATAACGATATATACTATTACCACATAACGTATAACGTTATATATTGTTACGCTATAACGTATAACGATATATAGTATTACCATATAACGTATAACGTTATATAGTGATACGTTATAACGTATAACGTTATATAGTATTACCATATAAAATATGACATTATATACTATTACGTAATAACGTATAACGATATATACTATTACGTAATATCGTATATCGTTATATAGTATTACCATATAACGTATAACGTTATATATTGTTACGTTATAACGTATATCGTTATATAGTATTACCATATAACGTATAACGTTATATATTGTTACGTTATAACGTATAACGATATATACTATTACATATAACGTATAACGTTATATATTGTTACGTTATAACGTATAACGATATATACTATTACCATGTAACGTATAACGATATATAGTGTTACGTTATAACGTATAAAGTTATATAGCATTACCATATAACGTAAAACGTTATATAGTGTTACGTTATAACGTATAACGATATATACTATTACGTAATAACGTATATCGTTATATAGTATTTCCATATAACGTATAACGTTATATATTGTTACGTTATAACGTATAACGATATATAGTATTACCATATAACGTAAAACGATATATACTATTACGTAATAACGTATATTGTTATATAGTATTACCATATAACGTATAACGTTATATAGCATTACCATATAAGGTAAAACGATATATACTATTACGTAATAACGTATAACGTTATATAGAATTACCATATAACGTATAGCGTTATATAGTATTACGTTATAACGTATAACGATATATACTATTACGTAATACAGTATATCGTTATATAGTATTACCATATAACGTAAAACGTTATATAGTGTTACGTTATAACGTATAACGCTATATAGTATTACCATATAACGTATAACGTTATATATTGTTGCGTTATAACGTATAACGATATATAGTATTACCACATAACGTATAACGTTATATATTGTTACGTTATAACGTGTAACGATATATACTATTACGTAATAACGTATATTGTTATATAGTATAACCATATAACGTATAACGTTATATAGCATTACCATATAAGGTAAAACGATATATACTATTACGTAATAACGTATAACGTTATATAGAATTACCATATAACGTATAGTCGTTATATGGTATTACGTTAAAACGTATAACGATATATACTATTACGTAATAACGTATATCGTTATATAGTATTACCATATAACGTAAAACCTTATATAGTGTTACGTTATAACGTATAACGCTATATAGTATTACCATATAACGTATAACGTTATATATTGTTACGTTATAACGTATAACGATATGTAGTATTACCACATAACGTATAACGTTATATATTGTTACGTTATAACGTATAACGATATATAGTATTACCATATAACGTAAAACGATATATACTATTACGTAATAACGTATATTGTTATATAGTATATTACCATATAACGTATAACGTTATATAGTGATACGTTATAACGTATAACGTTATATAGTATTACCATATAAAGTATGACATTATATACTATTACGTAATAACGTATAACGATATATACTATTACGTAATATCGTATATCGTTAAATAGTATTACCATATAACGTATAACGTTATATATTGTTACGTTATAACGTAAAACGATATATACTATTACCATAAAACGTATAACGTTATATATTGTTACGTTATAACGTATAACGATATATACTATTACCATAAAACGTATAACGTTATAAATTGTTACGTTATAACGTATAACGATATATAGTATTACCATATAACGTATAACGTTATATAGTGTTACGTTATAACGTATAACGTTATATAGCATTACCATATATCGTAAAACGATATATAGTGTTACGTTATAACGTATAACGATATATACTATTACGTAATAACGTATATCGTTATATAGTATTACCATATAACGTATAACGTTATATATTGTTACGTTATAACGTATAACGATATATACTATTACCATATAACGTATTTCGATATATACTATTACGTAATAACGTATATCGTTATATAGTATTTCCATATAACGTATAACGTTATATATTGTTACGTTATAACGTATAACGATATATAGTATTACCATATAAAGTAAAACGATATATACTATTACGTAATAACGTATATCGTTATATAGTATTACCATATAACGTAAAACGTTATATAGCATTACCATATAAGGTAAAACGATATATACTATTACGTAATAACGTATAACGTTATATAGAATTACCATATAACGTATAGCGTTATATAGTATTACGTTATAACGTATAACGATATATACTATTACGTAATACAGTATATCGTTATATAGTATTACCATATAACGTAAAACGTTATATAGTGTTACGTTATAACGTATAACGCTATATAGTATTACCATATAACGTATAACGTTATATATTGTTACGTTATAACGTATAACGATATATAGTATTACCACATAACGTATAACGTTATATATTGTTACGTTATAACGTGTAACGATATATACTATTACGTAATAACGTATATTGTTATATAGTATAACCATATAACGTATAACGTTTATAGCATTACCATATAAGGTAAAACGATATATACTATTACGTAATAACGTATAACGTTATATAGAATTACCATATAACGTATAGCGTTATATAGTATTACGTTAAAACGTATAACGATATATACTATTACGTAATAACGTATATCGTTATATAGTATTACCATATAACGTAAAACGTTATATAGTGTTACGTTATAACGTATAACGCTATATAGTATTACCATATAACGTATAACGTTATATATTGTTACGTTATAACGTATAACGATATATAGTATTACCACATAACGTATAACGTTATATATTGTTACGTTATAACGTATAACGATATATAGTATTACCATATAACGTAAAACGATATATACTATTACGTAATAACGTATATTGTTATATAGTATTACCATATAACGTATAACGTTATATAGTGATACGTTATAACGTATAACGTTATATAGTATTACCATATAAAGTATAACATTATATACTATTACGTAATAACGTATAACGATATATACTATTACGTAATATCGTATATCGTTATATAGTATTACCATATAACGTATAACGTTATATATTGTTTACGTTTATAACGTATAACGATATATACTATTACCATAAAACGTATAACGTTATATATTGTTACGTTATAACGTATAACGATATATACTATTACCATAAAACGTATAACGTTATATATTGTTACGTTATAACGTATAACGATATATAGTATTACCATATAACGTATAACGTTATATAGTGTTACGTTATAACGTATAACGTTACATAGAATTACCATATAACGTATAACGTTATATAGTGTTACGTTATGACGTATAACGATATATACTATTACGTAATGACGTATATCGTTATATAGTATTTCCATATAACATATAACGTTATATATTGTTACGTTATAACGTATAACGATATATAGTATTACCATATAACGTAAAACGATATATACTATTACGTAATAGCGTATATTGTTATATAGTATTACCATATAACGTATAACGTTATATAGTGATACGTTATAACGTATAACGTTATATAGTATTACCATATAAAGTATAACATTATATACTATTACGTAATAACGTATAACGATATATACTATTACGTAATATCGTATATCGTTATATAGTATTACCATATAACGTATAACGTTATATACTGTTACGTTATAACGTATAACGATATATACTATTACCATATAACGTATAACGTTATATATTGTTACGTTATAACGTATAACGATATATATTATTACCATGTAACGTATAGCGTTATATAGTGTTACGTTATAACGTATAAAGTTATATAGCATTACCATATAACGTAAAAAGATATATACTATTACGTAATAACGTATAACGTTATATAGAATTACCATATAACGTAAAACGATATATACTATTACGTAATAACGTATATTGTTATATAGTATTACCATATAACGTATAACATTATATAGTGATACGTTATAACGTATAACGTTATATAGTATTACCATATAAAGTATGACATTATATACTATTACGTAATAACGTATAACGATATATACTATTACGTAATATCGTATATCGTTATATAGTATTACCATATAACGTATAACGTTATATATTGTTACGTTATAACGTATAACGATATATACTATTACCATAAAACGTATAACGTTATATATTGTTACGTTATAACGTATAACGATATATACTATTACCATAAAACGTATAACGTTATATATTGTTACGTTATAACGTATAACGATATATAGTATTACCATATAACGTATAACGTTATATAGTGTTACGTTATAACGTATAAACTTATATAGCATTACCATATAACGTAAAAAGATATATACTATTACGTAATAACGTATAACGTTATATAGAATTACCATATAACGTCAAACGATATATACTATTACGTAATAACGTATATTGTTATATAGTATTACCATATAACGTATAACATTATATAGTGATACGTTATAACGTATAACGTTATATAGTATTACCATATAAAGTATGACATTATATACTATTACGTAATAACGTATAACGATATATACTATTACGTAATATCGTATATCGTTATATAGTATTACCATATAACGTATAACGTTATATATTGTTACGTTATAACATATAACGATATATACTATTACCATAAAACGTATAACGTTATATATTGTTACGTTATAACGTATAACGATATATACTATTACCATAAAACGTATAACGTTATATATTGTTACGTTATAACGTATAACGATATATAGTATTACCTTATAACGTATAACGTTATATAGTGTTACGTTATAACGTATAACGTTATATAGCATTACCATATATCGTAAAACGATATATAGTGTTACGTTATAACGTATAACGATATATACTATTACGTAATAACGTATATCGTTATATAGTATTACCATATAACGTATAACGTTATATATTGTTACGTTATAACGTATAACGATATATACTATTACCATATAACGTATAACGTTATATATTGTTACGTTATAACGTATAACGATATATACTATTACCATGTAACGTATAACGATATATAGTGTTACGTTATAACGTATAAAGTTATATAGCATTACCATATAACGTAAAACGTTATATAGTGTTACGTTATAACGTATAACGATATATACTATTACGTAATAACGTATATCGTTATATAGTATTTCCATATAACGTATAACGTTATATATTGTTACGTTATAACGTATAACGATATATAGTATTACCATATAACGTAAAACGATATATACTATTACGTAATAACGTATATTGTTATATAGTATTACCATATAACGTATAACGTTATATAGCATTACCATATAAGGTAAAACGATATATACTATTACGTAATAACGTATAACGTTATACAGAATTACCATATAACGTATAGCGTTATATAGTATTACGTTATAACGTATAACGATATATACTATTACGTAATAACGTATATCGTTATATAGTATTACCACATAACGTAAAACGTTATATAGTATTACGTTATAACGTATAACGATATATAGTATTACCACATAACGTATAACGTTATATATTGTTACGTTATAACGTGTAACGATATATACTATTACGTAATAACGTATATTGTTATATAGTATTACCATATAACGTATAACGTTATATAGCATTACCATATAAGGTAAAACGATATATACTATTACGTAATAACGTATAACGTTATATAGAATTACCATATAACGTATAGCGTTATATAGTATTGCGTTATAACGTATAACGATATATACTATTACGTAATAACGTATATCGTTATATAGTATTACCATATAACGTAAAACGTTATATAGTGTTACGTTATAACGTATAACGCTATATAGTATTACCATATAACGTATAACGTTATATATTATTACGTTATAACGTATAACGTTATATATTGTTACGCTATAACGTATAACGATATATAGTATTACCATATAACGTAAAACGATATATAGTATTACGTAATAACGTATATTGTTATATAGTATTACCATATAACGTATAACGTTATATAGTGATACGTTATAACGTATAACGTTATATAGTATTACCATATAAAGTATAACATTATATACTATTACGTAATAACGTATAACGATATATACTATTACGTAATATCGTATATCGTTATATAGTATTACCATATAACGTATAACGTTATATACTGTTACGTTATAACGTATAACGATATATACTATTACCACATAACGTATAGCGTTATATATTGTTACGCTATAACGTATAACGATATATAGTATTACCATATAACGTATAACGTTATATAGTGATACGTTATAACGTATAACGTTATATAGTATTACCATATAAAGTATGACATTATATACTATTACGTAATAACGTATAACGATATATACTATTACGTAATATCGTATATCGTTATATAGTATTACCATATAACGTATAACGTTATATATTGTTACGTTATAACGTATATCGTTATATAGTATTACCATATAACGTATAACGTTATATATTGTTACGTTATAACGTATAACGATATATACTATTACCATATAACGTATAACGTTATATATTGTTACGTTATAACGTATAACGATATATACTATTACCATGTAACGTATAACGATATATAGTGTTACGTTATAACGTATAAAGTTATATAGCATTACCATATAACGTAAAACGTTATATAGTGTTACGTTATAACGTATAACGCTATATAGTATTACCATATAACGTATAACGTTATATATTGTTACGTTATAACGTATAACGATATATAGTATTACCACATAACGTATAACGTTATATATTGTTACGTTATAACGTGTAACGATATATACTATTACGTAATAACGTATGTTGTTATATAGTATAACCATATAACGTATAACGTTATATAGCATTACCATATAAGGTAAAACGATATATACTATTACGTAATAACGTATAACGTTATATAGAATTACCATATAACGTATAGCGTTATATAGTATTACGTTAAAACGTATAACGATATATACTATTACGTAATAACGTATATCGTTATATAGTATTACCATATAACGTAAAACGTTATATATTGTTACGTTATAACGTATAACGCTATATAGTATTACCATATAACGTATAACGTTATATATTGTTACGTTATAACGTATAACGATATATAGTATTACCACATAACGTATAACGTTATATATTGTTACGTTATAACGTATAACGATATATAGTATTACCATATAACGTAAAACGATATATACTATTACGTAATAACGTATATTGTTATATAGTATTACCATATAACGTATAACGTTATATAGTGATACGTTATAACGTATAACGTTATATAGTATTACCATATAAAGTATGACATTATATACTATTACGTAATAACGTATAACGATATATACTATTACGTAATATCGTATATCGTTATATAGTATTACCATATAACGTATAACGTTATATATTGTTACGTTATAACGTAAAACGATATATACTATTACCATAAAACGTATAACGTTATATATTGTTACGTTATAACGTATAACGATATATACTATTACCATAAAACGTATAACGTTATATATTGTTACGTTATAACGTATAACGATATATAGTATTACCATATAACGTATAACGTTATATAGTGTTACGTTATAACGTATAACGTTATATAGCATTACCATATATCGTAAAACGATATATAGTGTTACGTTATAACGTATAACGATATATACTATTACGTAATAACGTATATCGTTATATAGTATTACCATATAACGTATAACGTTATATATTGTTACGTTATAACGTATAACGATATATAGTATTACCATATAACGTATTTCGATATATACTATTACGTAATAACGTATATCGTTATATAGTATTTCCATATAACGTATAACGTTATATATTGTTACGTTATAACGTATAACGGTATATAGTATTACCATATAAAGTAAAACGATATATACTATTACGTAATAGCGTATATTGTTATATAGTATTACCATATAACGTATAACGTTATATAGTATTACCATATAAAGTATAACATTATATACTATTACGTAATAACGTATAACGACATATACTATTACGTAATATCGTATATCGTTATATAGTATTTCCATATAACGTATAACGTTATATATTGTTACGTTATAACGTATAACGATATATAGTATTACCATATAACGTAAAACGATATATACTATTACGTAATAACGTATATTGTTATATAGTATTACCATATAACGTATAACGTTATATAGCATTACCATATAAGGTAAAACGATATATACTATTACGTAATAACGTATAACGTTATATAGAATTACCATATAACGTATAGCGTTATATAGTATTACGTTATAACGTATAACGATATATACTATTACGTAATACAGTATATCGTTATATAGTATTACCATATAACGTAAAACGTTATATAGTGTTACGTTATAACGTATAACGCTATATAGTATTACCATATAACGTATAACGTTATATATTGTTACGTTATAACGTATAACGATATATAGTATTACCACATAACGTATAACGTTATATATTGTTACGTTATAACGTGTAACGATATATACTATTACGTAATGACGTATATTGTTATATAGTATAACCATATAACGTATAACGTTATATAGCATTACCATATAAGGTAAAACGATATATACTATTACGTAATAACGTATAACGTTATATAGAATTACCATATAACGTATAGCGTTATATAGTATTACGTTAAAACGTATAACGATATATACTATTACGTAATAACGTATATCGTTATATAGTATTACCATATAACGTAAAACGTTATATAGTGTTACGTTATAACGTATAACGCTATATAGTATTACCATATAACGTATAACGTTATATATTGTTACGTTATAACGTATAACGATATATAGTATTACCACATAACGTATAACGTTATATATTGTTACGTTATAACGTATAACGATATATAGTATTACCATATAACGTAAAACGATATATACTATTACGTAATAACGTATATTGTTATATAGTATTACCATATAACGTATAACGTTATATAGTGATACGTTATAACGTATAACGTTATATAGTATTACCATATAAAGTATGACATTATATACTATTACGTAATAACGTATAACGATATATACTATTACGTAATATCGTATATCGTTATATAGTATTACCATATAACGTATAACGTTATATATTGTTACGTTATAACGTATAACGATATATACTATTACCATAAAACGTATAACGTTATATATTGTTACGTTATAACGTATAACGATATATACTATTACCATAAAACGTATAACGTTATATATTGTTACGTTATAACGTATAACGATATATAGTATTACCATATAACGTATAACGTTATATAGTGTTACGTTATAACGTATAACGTTACATAGAATTACCATATAACGTATAACGTTATATAGTGTTACGTTATGACGTATAACGATATATACTATTACGTAATGACGTATATCGTTATATAGTATTTCCATATAACGTATAACGTTATATATTGTTACGTTATAACGTATAACGATATATAGTATTACCATATAACGTAAAACGATATATACTATTACGTAATAGCGTATATTGTTATATAGTATTACCATATAACGTATAACGTTATATAGTGATACGTTATAACGTATAACGTTATATAGTATTACCATATAAAGTATAACATTATATACTATTACGTAATAACGTATAACGATATATACTATTACGTAATATCGTATATCGTTATATAGTATTACCATATAACGTATAACGTTATATACTGTTACGTTATAACGTATAACGATATATACTATTACCATATAACGTATAACGTTATATATTGTTACGTTATAACGTATAACGATATATATTATTACCATGTAACGTATAGCGTTATATAGTGTTACGTTATAACGTATAAAGTTATATAGCATTACCATATAACGTAAAAAGATATATACTATTACGTAATAACGTATAACGTTATATAGAATTACCATATAACGTAAAACGATATATACTATTACGTAATAACGTATATTGTTATATAGTATTACCATATAACGTATAACATTATATAGTGATACGTTATAACGTATAACGTTATATAGTATTACCATATAAAGTATGACATTATATACTATTACGTAATAACGTATAACGATATATACTATTACGTAATATCGTATATCGTTATATAGTATTACCATATAACGTATAACGTTATATATTGTTACGTTATAACGTATAACGATATATACTATTACCATAAAACGTATAACGTTATATATTGTTACGTTATAACGTATAACGATATATACTATTACCATAAAACGTACAACGTTATATATTGTTACGTTATAACGTATAACGATATATAGTATTACCATATAACGTATAACGTTATACAGTGTTACGTTATAACGTATAACGTTATATAGCATTACCATATATCGTAAAACGATATATAGTGTTACGTTATAACGTATAACGATATATACTATTACGTAATAACGTATATCGTTATATAGTATTACCATATAACGTATAACGTTATATATTGTTACGTTATAACGTATAACGATATATACTATTACCATATAACGTATAACGTTATATATTGTTACGTTATAACGTATAACGATATATACTATTACCATGTAACGTATAACGATATATAGTGTTACGTTATAACGTATAAAGTTATATAGCATTACCATATAACGTAAAACGTTATATAGTGTTACGTTATAACGTATAACGATATATACTATTACGTAATAACGTATATCGTTATATAGTATTTCCATATAACGTATAACGATATATAGTATTACCACATAACGTATAACGTTATATATTGTTACGTTATAACGTGTAACGATATATACTATTACGTAATAACGTATATTGTTATATAGTATTACCATATAACGTATAACGTTATATAGCATTACCATATAAGGTAAAACGATATATACTATTACGTAATAACGTATAACGTTATACAGAATTACCATATAACGTATAGCGTTATATAGTATTACGTTATAACGTATAACGATATATACTATTACGTAATAACGTATATCGTTATATAGTATTACCACATAACGTAAAACGTTATATAGTATTACGTTATAACGTATAACGATATATAGTATTACCACATAACGTATAACGTTATATATTGTTACGTTATAACGTGTAACGATATATACTATTACGTAATAACGTATATCGTTATATAGTATTACCATATAACATAAAACGTTATATAGTGTTACGTTATAACGTATAACGCTATATAGTATTACCATATAACGTATAACGTTATATATTATTACGTTATAACGTATAACGTTATATATTGTTACGCTATAACGTATAACGATATATAGTATTACCATATAACGTAAAACGATATATAGTATTACGTAATAACGTATATTGTTATATAGTATTACCATATAACGTATAACGTTATATAGTGATACGTTATAACGTATAACGTTATATAGTATTACCATATAAAGTATAACATTATATACTATTACGTAATAACGTATAACGATATATACTATTGCGTAATATCGTATATCGTTATATAGTATTACCATATAACGTATAACGTTATATACTGTTACGTTATAACGTATAACGATATATACTATTACCACATAACGTATAACGTTATATATTGTTACGCTATAACGTATAACGATATATAGTATTACCATATAACGTATAACGTTATATAGTGATACGTTATAACGTATAACGTTATATAGTATTACCATATAAAGTATGACATTATATACTATTACGTAATAACGTATAACGATATATACTATTACGTAATATCGTATATCGTTATATAGTATTACCATATAACGTATAACGTTATATATTGTTACGTTATAACGTATATCGTTATATAGTATTACCATATAACGTATAACGTTATATATTGTTACGTTATAACGTATAACGATATATACTATTACCATATAACGTATAACGTCATATATTGTTACGTTATAACGTATAACGATATATACTATTACCATGTAACGTATAACGATATATAGTGTTACGTTATAACGTATAAAGTTATATAGCATTACCATATAACGTAAAACGTTATATAGTGTTACGTTATAACGTATAACGATATATACTATTACGTAATAACGTATATCGTTATATAGTATTTCCATATAACGTATAACGTTATATATTGTTACGTTATAACGTATAACGATATATAGTATTACCATATAACGTAAAACGATATATACTATTACGTAATAACGTATATTGTTATATAGTATTACCATATAACGTATAACGTTATATAGCATTACCATATAAGGTAAAACGATATATACTATTACGTAATAACGTATAACGTTATATAGAATTACCATATAACGTATAGCGTTATATAGTATTACGTTATAACGTATAACGATATATACTATTACGTAATACAGTATATCGTTATATAGTATTACCATATAACGTAAAACGTTATATAGTGTTACGTTATAACGTATAACGCTATATAGTATTACCATATAACGTATAACGTTATATATTGTTACGTTATAACGTATAACGATATATAGTATTACCACATAACGTATAACGTTATATATTGTTACGTTATAACGTGTAACGATATATACTATTACGTAATAACGTATATTGTTATATAGTATAACCATATAACGTATAACGTTATATAGCATTACCATATAAGGTAAAACGATATATACTATTACGTAATAACGTATAACGTTATATAGAATTACCATATAACGTATAGCGTTATATAGTATTACGTTAAAACGTATAACGATATATACTATTACGTAATAACGTATATCGTTATATAGTATTACCATATAACGTAAAACGTTATATAGTGTTACGTTATAACGTATAACGCTATATAGTATTACCATATAACGTAGAACGTTATATATTGTTACGTTATAACGTATAACGATATATAGTATTACCACATAACGTATAACGTTATATATTGTTACGTTATAACGTATAACGATATATAGTATTACCATATAACGTAAAACGATATATACTATTACGTAATAACGTATATTGTTATATAGTATTACCATATAACGTATAACGTTATATAGTGATACGTTATAACGTATAACGTTATATAGTATTACCATATAAAGTATGACATTATATACTATTACGTAATAACGTATAACGATATATACTATTACGTAATATCGTATATCGTTATATAGTATTACCATATAACGTATAACGTTATATATTGTTACGTTATAACGTAAAACGATATATACTATTACCATAAAACGTATAACGTTATATATTGTTACATTATAACGTATAACGATATATACTATTACCATAAAACGTATAACGTTATATATTGTTACGTTATAACGTATAACGATATATAGTATTACCATATAACGTATAACGTTATATAGTGTTACGTTATAACGTATAACGTTATATAGCATTACCATATATCGTAAAACGATATATAGTGTTACGTTATAACGTATAACGATATATACTATTACGTAATAACGTATATCGTTATATAGTATTACCATTTAACGTATAACGTTATATATTGTTACGTTATAACGTATAACGATATATACTATTACCATATAACGTATTTCGATATATACTATTACGTAATAACGTATATCGTTATATAGTATTTCCATATAACGTATAACGTTATATATTGTTACGTTATAACGTATAACGATATATAGTATTACCATATAAAGTAAAACGATATATACTATTACGTAATAGCGTATATTGTTATATAGTATTACCATATAACGTATAACGTTATATAGTATTACCATATAAAGTATAACATTATATACTATTACGTAATAACGTATAACGACATATACTATTACGTAATATCGTATATCGTTATATAGTATTTCCATATAACGTATAACGTTATATATTGTTACGTTATAACGTATAACGATATATAGTATTACCATATAACGTAAAACGATATATACTATTACGTAATAACGTATATTGTTATATAGTATTACCATATAACGTATAACGTTATATAGCATTACCATATAAGGTAAAACGATATATACTATTACGTAATAACGTATAACGTTATATAGAATTACCATATAACGTATAGCGTTATATAGTATTACGTTATAACGTATAACGATATATACTATTACGTAATACAGTATATCGTTATATAGTATTACCATATAACGTAAAACGTTATATAGTGTTACGTTATAACGTATAACGCTATATAGTATTACCATATAACGTATAATGTTATATATTGTTACGTTATAACGTATAACGATATATAGTATTACCACATAACGTATAACGTTATATATTGTTACGTTATAACGTGTAACGATATATACTATTACGTAATAACGTATATTGTTATATAGTATAACCATATAACGTATAGCGTTATATAGCATTACCATATAAGGTAAAACGATATATACTATTACGAAATAACGTATAACGTTATATAGAATTACCATATAACGTATAGCGTTATATAGTATTACGTTAAAACGTATAACGATATATACTATTACGTAATAACGTATATCGTTATATAGTATTACCATATAACGTAAAACGTTATATAGTGTTACGTTATAACGTATAACGCTATATAGTATTACCATATAACGTATAACGTTATATATTGTTACGTTATAACGTATAACGATATATAGTATTACCACATAACGTATAACGTTATATATTGTTACGTTATAACGTATAACGATATATAGTATTACCATATAACGTAAAACGATATATACTATTACGTAATAACGTATATTGTTATATAGTATTACCATATAACGTATAACGTTATATAGTGATACGTTATAACGTATAACGTTATATAGTATTACCATATAAAGTATGACATTATATACTATTACGTAATAACGTATAACGATATATACTATTACGTAATATCGTATATCGTTATATAGTATTACCATATAACGTATAACGTTATATATTGTTACGTTATAACGTATAACGATATATACTATTACCATAAAACGTATAACGTTATATATTGTTACGTTATAACGTATAACGATATATACTATTACCATAAAACGTATAACGTTATATATTGTTACGTTATAACGTATAACGATATATAGTATTACCATATAACGTATAACGTTATATAGTGTTACGTTATAACGTATAACGTTACATAGAATTACCATATAACGTATAACGTTATATAGTGTTACGTTATGACGTATAACGATATATACTATTACGTAATGACGTATATCGTTATATAGTATTTCCATATAACGTATAACGTTATATATTGTTACGTTATAACGTATAACGATATATAGTATTACCATATAACGTAAAACGATATATACTATTACGTAATAGCGTATATTGTTATATAGTATTACCATATAACGTATAACGTTATATAGTGATACGTTATAACGTATAACGTTATATAGTATTACCATATAAAGTATAACATTATATACTATTACGTAATAACGTATAACGATATATACTATTACGTAATATCGTATATCGTTATATAGTATTACCATATAACGTATAACGTTATATACTGTTACGTTATAACGTATAACGATATATACTATTACCATATAACGTATAACGTTATATATTGTTACGTTATAACGTATAACGATATATATTATTACCATGTAACGTATAGCGTTATATAGTGTTACGTTATAACGTATAAAGTTATATAGCATTACCATATAACGTAAAAAGATATATACTATTACGTAATAACGTATAACGTTATATAGAATTACCATATAACGTAAAACGATATATACTATTACGTAATAACGTATATTGTTATATAGTATTACCATATAACGTATAACATTATATAGTGATACGTTATAACGTATAACGTTATATAGTATTACCATATAAAGTATGACATTATATACTATTACGTAATAACTTATAACGATATATACTATTACGTAATATCGTATATCGTTATATAGTATTACCATATAACGTATAACGTTATATAGTGTTACGTTATAACGTATAACGTTACATAGAATTACCATATAACGTATAACGTTATATAGTGTTACGTTATGACGTATAACGATATATACTATTACGTAATGACGTATATCGTTATATAGTATTTCCATATAACGTATAACGTTATATATTGTTACGTTATAACGTATAACGATATATAGTATTACCATATAACGTAAAACGATATATACTATTACGTAATAGCGTATATTGTTATATAGTATTACCATATAACGTATAACGTTATATAGTGATACGTTATAACGTATAACGTTATATAGTATTACCATATAAAGTATAACATTATATACTATTACGTAATAACGTATAACGATATATACTATTACGTAATATCGTATATCGTTATATAGTATTACCATATAACGTATAACGTTATATACTGTTACGTTATAACGTATAACGATATATACTATTACCATATAACGTATAACGTTATATATTGTTACGTTATAACGTATAACGATATATATTATTACCATGTAACGTATAGCGTTATATAGTGTTACGTTATAACGTATAAAGTTATATAGCATTACCATATAACGTAAAAAGATATATACTATTACGTAATAACGTATAACGTTATATAGAATTACCATATAACGTAAAACGATATATACTATTACGTAATAACGTATATTGTTATATAGTATTACCATATAACGTATAACATTATATAGTGATACGTTATAACGTATAACGTTATATAGTATTACCATATAAAGTATGACATTATATACTATTACGTAATAACGTATAACGATATATACTATTACGTAATATCGTATATCGTTATATAGTATTACCATATAACGTATAACGTTATATAGTGTTACGTTATAACGTATAACGTTACATAGAATTACCATATAACGTATAACGTTATATAGTGTTACGTTATGACGTATAACGATATATACTATTACGTAATGACGTATATCGTTATATAGTATTTCCATATAACGTATAACGTTATATATTGTTACGTTATAACGTATAACGATATATAGTATTACCATATAACGTAAAACGATATATACTATTACGTAATAGCGTATATTGTTATATAGTATTACCATATAACGTATAACGTTATATAGTGATACGTTATAACGTATAACGTTATATAGTATTACCATATAAAGTATAACATTATATACTATTACGTAATAACGTATAACGATATATACTATTACGTAATATCGTATATCGTTATATAGTATTACCATATAACGTATAACGTTATATATTGTTACGTTATAACGTATAACGATATATACTATTACCATAAAACGTATAACGTTATATATTGTTACGTTATAACGTATAACGATATATACTATTACCATAAAACGTATAACGTTATATATTGTTACGTTATAACGTATAACGATATATAGTATTACCATATAACGTATAACGTTATATATTGTTACGTTATAACGTATAACGATATATATTATTACCATGTAACGTATAGCGTTATATAGTGTTACGTTATAACGTATAAAGTTATATAGCATTACCATATAACGTAAAAAGATATATACTATTACGTAATAACGTATAACGTTATATAGAATTACCATATAACGTAAAACGATATATACTATTACGTAATAACGTATATTGTTATATAGTATTACCATATAACGTATAACATTATATAGTGATACGTTATAACGTATAACGTTATATAGTATTACCATATAAAGTATGACATTATATACTATTACGTAATAACGTATAACGATATATACTATTACGTAATATCGTATATCGTTATATAGTATTACCATATAACGTATAACGTTATATAGTGTTACGTTATAACGTATAACGTTACATAGAATTACCATATAACGTATAACGTTATATAGTGTTACGTTATGACGTATAACGATATATACTATTACGTAATGACGTATATCGTTATATAGTATTTCCATATAACGTATAACGTTATATATTGTTACGTTATAACGTATAACGATATATAGTATTACCATATAACGTAAAACGATATATACTATTACGTAATAGCGTATATTGTTATATAGTATTACCATATAACGTATAACGTTATATAGTGATACGTTATAACGTATAACGTTATATAGTATTACCATATAAAGTATAACATTATATACTATTACGTAATAACGTATAACGATATATACTATTACGTAATATCGTATATCGTTATATAGTATTACCATATAACGTATAACGTTATAGACTGTTACGTTATAACGTATAACGATATATACTATTACCATATAACGTATAACGTTATATATTGTTACGTTATAACGTATAACGATATATATTATTACCATGTAACGTATAGCGTTATATAGTGTTACGTTATAACGTATAAAGTTATATAGCATTACCATATAACGTAAAAAGATATATACTATTACGTAATAACGTATAACGTTATATAGAATTACCATATAACGTAAAACGATATATACTATTACGTAATAACGTATATTGTAATATAGTATTACCATATAACGTATAACATTATATAGTGATACGTTATAACGTATAACGTTATATAGTATTACCATATAAAGTATGACATTATATACTATTACGTAATAACGTATAACGATATATACTATTACGTAATATCGTATATCGTTATATAGTATTACCATATAACGTATAACGTTATATATTGTTACGTTATAACGTATAACGATATATACTATTACCATAAAACGTATAACGTTATATATTGTTACGTTATAACGTATAACGATATATACTATTACCATAAAACGTATAACGTTATATATTGTTACGTTATAACGTATAACGATATATAGTATTACCATATAACGTATAACGTTATATAGTGTTACGTTATAACGTATAACGTTATATAGCATTACCATATATCGTAAAACGATATATAGTGTTACGTTATAACGTATAACGATATATACTATTACGTAATAACGTATATCGTTATATAGTATTACCATATAACGTATAACGTTATATATTGTTACGTTATAACGTATAACGATATATACTATTACGTAATACAGTATATCGTTATATAGTATTACCATATAACGTAAAACGTTATATAGTGTTACGTTATAACGTATAACGCTATATAGTATTACCATATAACGTATAACGTTATATATTGTTACGTTATAACGTATAACGATATATAGTATTACCACATAACGTATAACGTTATATATTGTTACGTTATAACGTGTAACGATATATACTATTACGTAATAACGTATATTGTTATATAGTATAACCATATAACGTATAGCGTTATATAGCATTACCATATAAGGTAAAACGATATATACTATTACGAAATAACGTATAACGTTATATAGAATTACCATATAACGTATAGCGTTATATAGTATTACGTTAAAACGTATAACGATATATACTATTACGTAATAACGTATATCGTTATATAGTATTACCATATAACGTAAAACGTTATATAGTGTTACGTTATAACGTATAACGCTATATAGTATTACCATATAACGTATAACGTTATATATTGTTACGTTATAACGTATAACGATATATAGTATTACCACATAACGTATAACGTTATATATTGTTACGTTATAACGTATAACGATATATAGTATTACCATATAACGTAAAACGATATATACTATTACGTAATAACGTATATTGTTATATAGTATTACCATATAACGTATAACGTTATATAGTGATACGTTATAACGTATAACGTTATATAGTATTACCATATAAAGTATGACATTATATACTATTACGTAATAACGTATAACGATATATACTATTACGTAATATCGTATATCGTTATATAGTATTACCATATAACGTATAACGTTATATATTGTTACGTTATAACGTATAACGATATATACTATTACCATAAAACGTATAACGTTATATATTGTTACGTTATAACGTATAACGATATATACTATTACCATAAAACGTATAACGTTATATATTGTTACGTTATAACGTATAACGATATATAGTATTACCATATAACGTATAACGTTATATAGTGTTACGTTATAACGTATAACGTTACATAGAATTACCATATAACGTATAACGTTATATAGTGTTACGTTATGACGTATAACGATATATACTATTACGTAATGACGTATATCGTTATATAGTATTTCCATATAACGTATAACGTTATATATTGTTACGTTATAACGTATAACGATATATAGTATTACCATATAACGTAAAACGATATATACTATTACGTAATAGCGTATATTGTTATATAGTATTACCATATAACGTATAACGTTATATAGTGATACGTTATAACGTATAACGTTATATAGTATTACCATATAAAGTATAACATTATATACTATTACGTAATAACGTATAACGATATATACTATTACGTAATATCGTATATCGTTATATAGTATTACCATATAACGTATAACGTTATATACTGTTACGTTATAACGTATAACGATATATACTATTACCATATAACGTATAACGTTATATATTGTTACGTTATAACGTATAACGATATATATTATTACCATGTAACGTATAGCGTTATATAGTGTTACGTTATAACGTATAAAGTTATATAGCATTACCATATAACGTAAAAAGATATATACTATTACGTAATAACGTATAACGTTATATAGAATTACCATATAACGTAAAACGATATATACTATTACGTAATAACGTATATTGTTATATAGTATTACCATATAACGTATAACATTATATAGTGATACGTTATAACGTATAACGTTATATAGTATTACCATATAAAGTATGACATTATATACTATTACGTAATAACTTATAACGATATATACTATTACGTAATATCGTATATCGTTATATAGTATTACCATATAACGTATAACGTTATATAGTGTTACGTTATAACGTATAACGTTACATAGAATTACCATATAACGTATAACGTTATATAGTGTTACGTTATGACGTATAACGATATATACTATTACGTAATGACGTATATCGTTATATAGTATTTCCATATAACGTATAACGTTATATATTGTTACGTTATAACGTATAACGATATATAGTATTACCATATAACGTAAAACGATATATACTATTACGTAATAGCGTATATTGTTATATAGTATTACCATATAACGTATAACGTTATATAGTGATACGTTATAACGTATAACGTTATATAGTATTACCATATAAAGTATAACATTATATACTATTACGTAATAACGTATAACGATATATACTATTACGTAATATCGTATATCGTTATATAGTATTACCATATAACGTATAACGTTATATACTGTTACGTTATAACGTATAACGATATATACTATTACCATATAACGTATAACGTTATATATTGTTACGTTATAACGTATAACGATATATATTATTACCATGTAACGTATAGCGTTATATAGTGTTACGTTATAACGTATAAAGTTATATAGCATTACCATATAACGTAAAAAGATATATACTATTACGTAATAACGTATAACGTTATATAGAATTACCATATAACGTAAAACGATATATACTATTACGTAATAACGTATATTGTTATATAGTATTACCATATAACGTATAACATTATATAGTGATACGTTATAACGTATAACGTTATATAGTATTACCATATAAAGTATGACATTATATACTATTACGTAATAACGTATAACGATATATACTATTACGTAATATCGTATATCGTTATATAGTATTACCATATAACGTATAACGTTATATAGTGTTACGTTATAACGTATAACGTTACATAGAATTACCATATAACGTATAACGTTATATAGTGTTACGTTATGACGTATAACGATATATACTATTACGTAATGACGTATATCGTTATATAGTATTTCCATATAACGTATAACGTTATATATTGTTACGTTATAACGTATAACGATATATAGTATTACCATATAACGTAAAACGATATATACTATTACGTAATAGCGTATATTGTTATATAGTATTACCATATAACGTATAACGTTATATAGTGATACGTTATAACGTATAACGTTATATAGTATTACCATATAAAGTATAACATTATATACTATTACGTAATAACGTATAACGATATATACTATTACGTAATATCGTATATCGTTATATAGTATTACCATATAACGTATAACGTTATATATTGTTACGTTATAACGTATAACGATATATACTATTACCATAAAACGTATAACGTTATATATTGTTACGTTATAACGTATAACGATATATACTATTACCATAAAACGTATAACGTTATATATTGTTACGTTATAACGTATAACGATATATAGTATTACCATATAACGTATAACGTTATATATTGTTACGTTATAACGTATAACGATATATATTATTACCATGTAACGTATAGCGTTATATAGTGTTACGTTATAACGTATAAAGTTATATAGCATTACCATATAACGTAAAAAGATATATACTATTACGTAATAACGTATAACGTTATATAGAATTACCATATAACGTAAAACGATATATACTATTACGTAATAACGTATATTGTTATATAGTATTACCATATAACGTATAACATTATATAGTGATACGTTATAACGTATAACGTTATATAGTATTACCATATAAAGTATGACATTATATACTATTACGTAATAACGTATAACGATATATACTATTACGTAATATCGTATATCGTTATATAGTATTACCATATAACGTATAACGTTATATAGTGTTACGTTATAACGTATAACGTTACATAGAATTACCATATAACGTATAACGTTATATAGTGTTACGTTATGACGTATAACGATATATACTATTACGTAATGACGTATATCGTTATATAGTATTTCCATATAACGTATAACGTTATATATTGTTACGTTATAACGTATAACGATATATAGTATTACCATATAACGTAAAACGATATATACTATTACGTAATAGCGTATATTGTTATATAGTATTACCATATAACGTATAACGTTATATAGTGATACGTTATAACGTATAACGTTATATAGTATTACCATATAAAGTATAACATTATATACTATTACGTAATAACGTATAACGATATATACTATTACGTAATATCGTATATCGTTATATAGTATTACCATATAACGTATAACGTTATATACTGTTACGTTATAACGTATAACGATATATACTATTACCATATAACGTATAACGTTATATATTGTTACGTTATAACGTATAACGATATATATTATTACCATGTAACGTATAGCGTTATATAGTGTTACGTTATAACGTATAAAGTTATATAGCATTACCATATAACGTAAAAAGATATATACTATTACGTAATAACGTATAACGTTATATAGAATTACCATATAACGTAAAACGATATATACTATTACGTAATAACGTATATTGTAATATAGTATTACCATATAACGTATAACATTATATAGTGATACGTTATAACGTATAACGTTATATAGTATTACCATATAAAGTATGACATTATATACTATTACGTAATAACGTATAACGATATATACTATTACGTAATATCGTATATCGTTATATAGTATTACCATATAACGTATAACGTTATATATTGTTACGTTATAACGTATAACGATATATACTATTACCATAAAACGTATAACGTTATATATTGTTACGTTATAACGTATAACGATATATACTATTACCATAAAACGTATAACGTTATATATTGTTACGTTATAACGTATAACGATATATAGTATTACCATATAACGTATAACGTTATATAGTGTTACGTTATAACGTATAACGTTATATAGCATTACCATATATCGTAAAACGATATATAGTGTTACGTTATAACGTATAACGATATATACTATTACGTAATAACGTATATCGTTATATAGTATTACCATATAACGTATAACGTTATATATTGTTACGTTATAACGTATAACGATATATACTATTACGTAATACAGTATATCGTTATATAGTATTACCATATAACGTAAAACGTTATATAGTGTTACGTTATAACGTATAACGCTATATAGTATTACCATATAACGTATAACGTTATATATTGTTACGTTATAACGTATAACGATATATAGTATTACCACATAACGTATAACGTTATATATTGTTACGTTATAACGTGTAACGATATATACTATTACGTAATAACGTATATTGTTATATAGTATAACCATATAACGTATAACGTTATATAGCATTACCATATAAGGTAAAACGATATATACTATTACGTAATAACGTATAACGTTATATAGAATTACCATATAACGTATAGCGTTATATAGTATTACGTTAAAACGTATAACGATATATACTATTACGTAATAACGTATATCGTTATATAGTATTACCATATAACGTAAAACGTTATATAGTGTTACGTTATAACGTATAACGCTATATAGTATTACCATATAACGTATAACGTTATATATTGTTACGTTATAACGTATAACGATATATAGTATTACCACATAACGTATAACGTTATATATTGTTACGTTATAACGTATAACGATATATAGTATTACCATATAACGTAAAACGATATATACTATTACGTAATAACGTATATTGTTATATAGTATTACCATATAACGTATAACGTTATATAGTGATACGTTATAACGTATAACGTTATATAGTATTACCATATAAAGTATGACATTATATACTATTACGTAATAACGTATAACGATATATACTATTACGTAATATCGTATATCGTTATATAGTATTACCATATAACGTATAACGTTATATATTGTTACGTTATAACGTAAAACGATATATACTATTACCATAAAACGTATAACGTTATATATTGTTACGTTATAACGTATAACGATATATACTATTACCATAAAACGTATAACGTTATATATTGTTACGTTATAACGTATAACGATATATAGTATTACCATATAACGTATAACGTTATATAGTGTTACGTTATAACGTATAACGTTATATAGCATTACCATATATCGTAAAACGATATATAGTGTTACGTTATAACGTATAACGATATATACTATTACGTAATAACGTATATCGTTATATAGTATTACCATATAACGTATAACGTTATATATTGTTACGTTATAACGTATAACGATATATACTATTACCATATAACGTATTTCGATATATACTATTACGTAATAACGTATATCGTTATATAGTATTTCCATATAACGTATAACGTTATATATTGTTACGTTATAACGTATAACGATATATAGTATTACCATATAAAGTAAAACGATATATACTATTACGTAATAGCGTATATTGTTATATAGTATTACCATATAACGTATAACGTTATATAGTATTACCATATAAAGTATAACATTATATACTATTACGTAATAACGTATAACGACATATACTATTACGTAATATCGTATATCGTTATATAGTATTTCCATATAACGTATAACGTTATATATTGTTACGTTATAACGTATAACGATATATAGTATTACCATATAACGTAAAACGATATATACTATTACGTAATAACGTATATTGTTATATAGTATTACCATATAACGTATAACGTTATATAGCATTACCATATAAGGTAAAACGATATATACTATTACGTAATAACGTATAACGTTATATAGAATTACCATATAACGTATAGCGTTATATAGTATTACGTTATAACGTATAACGATATATACTATTACGTAATACAGTATATCGTTATATAGTATTACCATATAACGTAAAACGTTATATAGTGTTACGTTATAACGTATAACGCTATATAGTATTACCATATAACGTATAACGTTATATATTGTTACGTTATAACGTATAACGATATATAGTATTACCACATAACGTATAACGTTATATATTGTTACGTTATAACGTGTAACGATATATACTATTACGTAATAACGTATATTGTTATATAGTATAACCATATAACGTATAGCGTTATATAGCATTACCATATAAGGTAAAACGATATATACTATTACGTAATAACGTATAACGTTATATAGAATTACCATATAACGTATAGCGTTATATAGTATTACGTTAAAACGTATAACGATATATACTATTACGTAATAACGTATATCGTTATATAGTATTACCATATAACGTAAAGCGTTATATAGTGTTACGTTATAACGTATAACGCTATATAGTATTACCATATAACGTATAACGTTATATATTGTTACGTTATAACGTATAACGATATATAGTATTACCACATAACGTATAACGTTATATATTGTTACGTTATAACGTATAACGATATATAGTATTACCATATAACGTAAAACGATATATACTATTACGTAATAACGTATATTGTTATATAGTATTACCATATAACGTATAACGTTATATAGTGATACGTTATAACGTATAACGTTATATAGTATTACCATATAAAGTATGACATTATATACTATTACGTAATAACGTATAACGATATATACTATTACGTAATATCGTATATCGTTATATAGTATTACCATATAACGTATAACGTTATATATTGTTACGTTATAACGTATAACGATATATACTATTACCATAAAACGTATAACGTTATATATTGTTACGTTATAACGTATAACGATATATACTATTACCATAAAACGTATAACGTTATATATTGTTACGTTATAACGTATAACGATATATAGTATTACCATATAACGTATAACGTTATATAGTGTTACGTTATAACGTATAACGTTACATAGAATTACCATATAACGTATAACGTTATATAGTGTTACGTTATGACGTATAACGATATATACTATTACGTAATGACGTATATCGTTATATAGTATTTCCATATAACGTATAACGTTATATATTGTTACGTTATAACGTATAACGATATATAGTATTACCATATAACGTAAAACGATATATACTATTACGTAATAGCGTATATTGTTATATAGTATTACCATATAACGTATAACGTTATATAGTGATACGTTATAACGTATAACGTTATATAGTATTACCATATAAAGTATAACATTATATACTATTACGTAATAACGTATAACGATATATACTATTACGTAATATCGTATATCGTTATATAGTATTACCATATAACGTATAACGTTATATACTGTTACGTTATAACGTATAACGATATATACTATTACCATATAACGTATAACGTTATATATTGTTACGTTATAACGTATAACGATATATATTATTACCATGTAACGTATAGCGTTATATAGTGTTACGTTATAACGTATAAAGTTATATAGCATTACCATATAACGTAAAAAGATATATACTATTACGTAATAACGTATAACGTTATATAGAATTACCATATAACGTAAAACGATATATACTATTACGTAATAACGTATATTGTTATATAGTATTACCATATAACGTATAACATTATATAGTGATACGTTATAACGTATAACGTTATATAGTATTACCATATAAAGTATGACATTATATACTATTACGTAATAACTTATAACGATATATACTATTACGTAATATCGTATATCGTTATATAGTATTACCATATAACGTATAACGTTATATAGTGTTACGTTATAACGTATAACGTTACATAGAATTACCATATAACGTATAACGTTATATAGTGTTACGTTATGACGTATAACGATATATACTATTACGTAATGACGTATATCGTTATATAGTATTTCCATATAACGTATAACGTTATATATTGTTACGTTATAACGTATAACGATATATAGTATTACCATATAACGTAAAACGATATATACTATTACGTAATAGCGTATATTGTTATATAGTATTACCATATAACGTATAACGTTATATAGTGATACGTTATAACGTATAACGTTATATAGTATTACCATATAAAGTATAACATTATATACTATTACGTAATAACGTATAACGATATATACTATTACGTAATATCGTATATCGTTATATAGTATTACCATATAACGTATAACGTTATATACTGTTACGTTATAACGTATAACGATATATACTATTACCATATAACGTATAACGTTATATATTGTTACGTTATAACGTATAACGATATATATTATTACCATGTAACGTATAGCGTTATATAGTGTTACGTTATAACGTATAAAGTTATATAGCATTACCATATAACGTAAAAAGATATATACTATTACGTAATAACGTATAACGTTATATAGAATTACCATATAACGTAAAACGATATATACTATTACGTAATAACGTATATTGTTATATAGTATTACCATATAACGTATAACATTATATAGTGATACGTTATAACGTATAACGTTATATAGTATTACCATATAAAGTATGACATTATATACTATTACGTAATAACGTATAACGATATATACTATTACGTAATATCGTATATCGTTATATAGTATTACCATATAACGTATAACGTTATATAGTGTTACGTTATAACGTATAACGTTACATAGAATTACCATATAACGTATAACGTTATATAGTGTTACGTTATGACGTATAACGATATATACTATTACGTAATGACGTATATCGTTATATAGTATTTCCATATAACGTATAACGTTATATATTGTTACGTTATAACGTATAACGATATATAGTATTACCATATAACGTAAAACGATATATACTATTACGTAATAGCGTATATTGTTATATAGTATTACCATATAACGTATAACGTTATATAGTGATACGTTATAACGTATAACGTTATATAGTATTACCATATAAAGTATAACATTATATACTATTACGTAATAACGTATAACGATATATACTATTACGTAATATCGTATATCGTTATATAGTATTACCATATAACGTATAACGTTATATACTGTTACGTTATAACGTATAACGATATATACTATTACCATATAACGTATAACGTTATATATTGTTACGTTATAACGTATAACGATATATATTATTACCATGTAACGTATAGCGTTATATAGTGTTACGTTATAACGTATAAAGTTATATAGCATTACCATATAACGTAAAAAGATATATACTATTACGTAATAACGTATAACGTTATATAGAATTACCATATAACGTAAAACGATATATACTATTACGTAATAACGTATATTGTTATATAGTATTACCATATAACGTATAACATTATATAGTGATACGTTATAACGTATAACGTTATATAGTATTACCATATAAAGTATGACATTATATACTATTACGTAATAACGTATAACGATATATACTATTACGTAATATCGTATATCGTTATATAGTATTACCATATAACGTATAACGTTATATATTGTTACGTTATAACGTATAACGATATATACTATTACCATAAAACGTATAACGTTATATATTGTTACGTTATAACGTATAACGATATATACTATTACCATAAAACGTATAACGTTATATATTGTTACGTTATAACGTATAACGATATATAGTATTACCATATAACGTATAACGTTATATATTGTTACGTTATAACGTATAACGATATATATTATTACCATGTAACGTATAGCGTTATATAGTGTTACGTTATAACGTATAAAGTTATATAGCATTACCATATAACGTAAAAAGATATATACTATTACGTAATAACGTATAACGTTATATAGAATTACCATATAACGTAAAACGATATATACTATTACGTAATAACGTATATTGTTATATAGTATTACCATATAACGTATAACATTATATAGTGATACGTTATAACGTATAACATTATATAGTATTACCATATAAAGTATGACATTATATACTATTACGTAATAACGTATAACGATATATACTATTACGTAATATCGTATATCGTTATATAGTATTACCATATAACGTATAACGTTATATAGTGTTACGTTATAACGTATAACGTTACATAGAATTACCATATAACGTATAACGTTATATAGTGTTACGTTATGACGTATAACGATATATACTATTACGTAATGACGTATATCGTTATATAGTATTTCCATATAACGTATAACGTTATATATTGTTACGTTATAACGTATAACGATATATAGTATTACCATATAACGTAAAACGATATATACTATTACGTAATAGCGTATATTGTTATATAGTATTACCATATAACGTATAACGTTATATAGTGATACGTTATAACGTATAACGTTATATAGTATTACCATATAAAGTATAACATTATATACTATTACGTAATAACGTATAACGATATATACTATTACGTAATATCGTATATCGTTATATAGTATTACCATATAACGTATAACGTTATATACTGTTACGTTATAACGTATAACGATATATACTATTACCATATAACGTATAACGTTATATATTGTTACGTTATAACGTATAACGATATATATTATTACCATGTAACGTATAGCGTTATATAGTGTTACGTTATAACGTATAAAGTTATATAGCATTACCATATAACGTAAAAAGATATATACTATTACGTAATAACGTATAACGTTATATAGAATTACCATATAACGTAAAACGATATATACTATTACGTAATAACGTATATTGTAATATAGTATTACCATATAACGTATAACATTATATAGTGATACGTTATAACGTATAACGTTATATAGTATTACCATATAAAGTATGACATTATATACTATTACGTAATAACGTATAACGATATATACTATTACGTAATATCGTATATCGTTATATAGTATTACCATATAACGTATAACGTTATATATTGTTACGTTATAACGTATAACGATATATACTATTACCATAAAACGTATAACGTTATATATTGTTACGTTATAACGTATAACGATATATACTATTACCATAAAACGTATAACGTTATATATTGTTACGTTATAACGTATAACGATATATAGTATTACCATATAACGTATAACGTTATATAGTGTTACGTTATAACGTATAACGTTATATAGCATTACCATATATCGTAAAACGATATATAGTGTTACGTTATAACGTATAACGATATATACTATTACGTAATAACGTATATCGTTATATAGTATTACCATATAACGTATAACGTTATATATTGTTACGTTATAACGTATAACGATATATACTATTACGTAATACAGTATATCGTTATATAGTATTACCATATAACGTAAAACGTTATATAGTGTTACGTTATAACGTATAACGCTATATAGTATTACCATATAACGTATAACGTTATATATTGTTACGTTATAACGTATAACGATATATAGTATTACCACATAACGTATAACGTTATATATTGTTACGTTATAACGTGTAACGATATATACTATTACGTAATAACGTATATTGTTATATAGTATAACCATATAACGTATAACGTTATATAGCATTACCATATAAGGTAAAACGATATATACTATTACGTAATAACGTATAACGTTATATAGAATTACCATATAACGTATAGCGTTATATAGTATTACGTTAAAACGTATAACGATATATACTATTACGTAATAACGTATATCGTTATATAGTATTACCATATAACGTAAAACGTTATATAGTGTTACGTTATAACGTATAACGCTATATAGTATTACCATATAACGTATAACGTTATATATTGTTACGTTATAACGTATAACGATATATAGTATTACCACATAACGTATAACGTTATATATTGTTACGTTATAACGTATAACGATATATAGTATTACCATATAACGTAAAACGATATATACTATTACGTAATAACGTATATTGTTATATAGTATTACCATATAACGTATAACGTTATATAGTGATACGTTATAACGTATAACGTTATATAGTATTACCATATAAAGTATGACATTATATACTATTACGTAATAACGTATAACGATATATACTATTACGTAATATCGTATATCGTTATATAGTATTACCATATAACGTATAACGTTATATATTGTTACGTTATAACGTAAAACGATATATACTATTACCATAAAACGTATAACGTTATATATTGTTACGTTATAACGTATAACGATATATACTATTACCATAAAACGTATAACGTTATATATTGTTACGTTATAACGTATAACGATATATAGTATTACCATATAACGTATAACGTTATATAGTGTTACGTTATAACGTATAACGTTATATAGCATTACCATATATCGTAAAACGATATATAGTGTTACGTTATAACGTATAACGATATATACTATTACGTAATAACGTATATCGTTATATAGTATTACCATATAACGTATAACGTTATATATTGTTACGTTATAACGTATAACGATATATACTATTACCATATAACGTATTTCGATATATACTATTACGTAATAACGTATATCGTTATATAGTATTTCCATATAACGTATAACGTTATATATTGTTACGTTATAACGTATAACGATATATAGTATTACCATATAAAGTAAAACGATATATACTATTACGTAATAGCGTATATTGTTATATAGTATTACCATATAACGTATAACGTTATATAGTATTACCATATAAAGTATAACATTATATACTATTACGTAATAACGTATAACGACATATACTATTACGTAATATCGTATATCGTTATATAGTATTTCCATATAACGTATAACGTTATATATTGTTACGTTATAACGTATAACGATATATAGTATTACCATATAACGTAAAACGATATATACTATTACGTAATAACGTATATTGTTATATAGTATTACCATATAACGTATAACGTTATATAGCATTACCATATAAGGTAAAACGATATATACTATTACGTAATAACGTATAACGTTATATAGAATTACCATATAACGTATAGCGTTATATAGTATTACGTTATAACGTATAACGATATATACTATTACGTAATACAGTATATCGTTATATAGTATTACCATATAACGTAAAACGTTATATAGTGTTACGTTATAACGTATAACGCTATATAGTATTACCATATAACGTATAACGTTATATATTGTTACGTTATAACGTATAACGATATATAGTATTACCACATAACGTATAACGTTATATATTGTTACGTTATAACGTGTAACGATATATACTATTACGTAATAACGTATATTGTTATATAGTATAACCATATAACGTATAGCGTTATATAGCATTACCATATAAGGTAAAACGATATATACTATTACGTAATAACGTATAACGTTATATAGAATTACCATATAACGTATAGCGTTATATAGTATTACGTTAAAACGTATAACGATATATACTATTACGTAATAACGTATATCGTTATATAGTATTACCATATAACGTAAAGCGTTATATAGTGTTACGTTATAACGTATAACGCTATATAGTATTACCATATAACGTATAACGTTATATATTGTTACGTTATAACGTATAACGATATATAGTATTACCACATAACGTATAACGTTATATATTGTTACGTTATAACGTATAACGATATATAGTATTACCATATAACGTAAAACGATATATACTATTACGTAATAACGTATATTGTTATATAGTATTACCATATAACGTATAACGTTATATAGTGATACGTTATAACGTATAACGTTATATAGTATTACCATATAAAGTATGACATTATATACTATTACGTAATAACGTATAACGATATATACTATTACGTAATATCGTATATCGTTATATAGTATTACCATATAACGTATAACGTTATATATTGTTACGTTATAACGTATAACGATATATACTATTACCATAAAACGTATAACGTTATATATTGTTACGTTATAACGTATAACGATATATACTATTACCATAAAACGTATAACGTTATATATTGTTACGTTATAACGTATAACGATATATAGTATTACCATATAACGTATAACGTTATATAGTGTTACGTTATAACGTATAACGTTACATAGAATTACCATATAACGTATAACGTTATATAGTGTTACGTTATGACGTATAACGATATATACTATTACGTAATGACGTATATCGTTATATAGTATTTCCATATAACGTATAACGTTATATATTGTTACGTTATAACGTATAACGATATATAGTATTACCATATAACGTAAAACGATATATACTATTACGTAATAGCGTATATTGTTATATAGTATTACCATATAACGTATAACGTTATATAGTATTACCATATAAAGTATAACATTATATACTATTACGTAATAACGTATAACGATATATACTATTACGTAATATCGTATATCGTTATATAGTATTACCATATAACGTATAACGTTATATACTGTTACGTTATAACGTATAACGATATATACTATTACCATATAACGTATAACGTTATATATTGTTACGTTATAACGTATAACGATATATATTATTACCATGTAACGTATAGCGTTATATAGTGTTACGTTATAACGTATAAAGTTATATAGCATTACCATATAACGTAAAAAGATATATACTATTACGTAATAACGTATAACGTTATATAGAATTACCATATAACGTAAAACGATATATACTATTACGTAATAACGTATATTGTTATATAGTATTACCATATAACGTATAACATTATATAGTGATACGTTATAACGTATAACGTTATATAGTATTACCATATAAAGTATGACATTATATACTATTACGTAATAACGTATAACGATATATACTATTACGTAATATCGTATATCGTTATATAGTATTACCATATAACGTATAACGTTATATATTGTTACGTTATAACGTATAACGATATATACTATTACCATAAAACGTATAACGTTATATATTGTTACGTTATAACGTATAACGATATATACTATTACCATAAAACGTATAACGTTATATATTGTTACGTTATAACGTATAACGATATATAGCATTACCATATAACGTATAACGTTATATAGTGTTACGTTATAACGTATATCGTTATATAGCATTACCATATAACGTAAAAGGATATATACTATTACGTACTAACGTATATTGTTATATAGTATTACCATATAACGTATTACGTTATATAGTGATACGCTATAACGTATAACGTTATATAGAATTACCATATAACGTATAACGTTATAAATTGTTACGTTATAACGTATAACGATATATAGTATTACCATATAACGTTTAACGTTATATAGTGTTACGTTATAACTTATAACGTTATGTAGTATTACCATATAAAGTATATCATTATATACTATTACGTAATAATGTATAACGTTATATATTGTTACGTTATAACGTATAACGATATATACTATTACGTAATAACGTATAACGATATATACTATTACGTAATAACGTATATCGTTATATAGCATTACCATATAACGTATAACGATATATAGTATTACCATATAACGTATAACGTTATATAGTGTCACGTTATAACGTATAACGTTATATCGCATTACCATATATCGTAAAACGATATATAGTGTTACGTTATTACGTATAACGATATATACTATTACGTAATAACGTATATAGTTATATAGTATTACCATATAACGTATAATGTTATATATTGTTACGTTATAACGTATAACGATATATACTATTACCGTATAACGTATAACGTTATATATTGTTACGTTATAACGTATAACGATATATAGTATTACCATATAACGTATAACGTTATATAGTGTTACGTTATAACGTATAACGATATATACTATTACGTAATAACGTATAACGATATATAGTATTACCATATAACGTATAACGTTATATAGTGTTACGTTATAACGTATAACGTTATGTAGCATTACCATATATCGTAAAACGATATATAGTGTTACGTTATAACGTATAACGATATATACTATTACGTAATAACGTATATCGTTATATAGTATTACCATATAACGTATAACGTTATATATTGTTACGTTATAACGTATAACGATATATACTATTACCATATAACGTATAACGTTATATATTGTTACGTTATAACGTATAACGATATATACTATTACCATATAACGTATAACGTTATAAATTGTTACGTTATAACGTATAACGATATATAGTATTACCATATAACGTATAACGTTATATAGTGTTACGTTATAACGTATAACGTTATGTAGCATTACCATATATCGTAAAACGATATATAGTGTTACGTTATAACGTATAACGATATATACTATTACGTAATAACGTATATCGTTATATAGTATTACCATATAACGTATAACGTTATATATTGTTACGTTATAACGTATAACGATATATACTATTACCATATAACGTATAACGTTATATATTGTTACGTTATAACGTATAACGATATATACTATTACCATGTAACGTATAACGTTATATAGTGTTACGTTATAACGTATAAAGTTATATAGCATTACCATATAACGTAAAACGATATATACTATTACGTAATAACGTATAACGTTATATATAATTACCATATAACGTATAACGTTATATAGTGTTACGTTATAACGTATAACGATATATACTATTACGTAATGACGTATATCGTTATATAGTATTACCATATAACGTATAACGTTATATATTGTTACGTTATAACGTATAACGATACATACTATTACCATATAACGTATAACGTAATAAATTGTTACGTTATAACGTATAACGATATATAGTATTACCATATAACGTATAACGTTATATAGTGTTACGTTATAACGTATAACATTATGTAGCATTACCATAAATCGTGAAACGATATATAGTGTTACGTTATAACGTATAACGATATATACTATTACGTAATAACGTATATCGTTATATAGTATTACCATATAACGTATAACGTTATATATTGTTACGTTTTAACGTATAACGATAAATAGTATTACCATATAACGTATAGCGTTATATAGTGTTACGTTATGACGTATAACGATATATACTATTACGTAATAACGTATATCGTTATATAGTATTATCATATAACGTAAAACGGTATATACTATTACGTAATAACGTATATTGTTATATAGTATTACCATATAACGTATAACGTTATATAGTGATACGTTATAACGTATAACGTTATATAGTATTACCATATAAAGTATAACATTATATACTATTACGTAATAACGTATAACGATATATACTATTACGTAATATCGTATATCGTTATATAGTATTACCATATAACGTATAACGTTATATATTGTTACGTTATAACGTATAACGATATATACTATTACCATATAACGTATAACGTTATATAGTGTTACGCTATAACGTATATCGTTATATAGTATTACCATATAACGTATAACGTTATATAGTGATACGTTATAACGTATAACGTTATATAGTATTACCATATAAAGTATGACATTATATACTATTACGTAATAACGTATAACGATATATACTATTACGTAATATCGTATATCGTTATATAGTATTACCATATAACGTATAACGTTATATATTGTTACGTTATAACGTATAACGATATATAGTATTACCATATAACGTAAAACGATATATACTATTACGTAATAACGTATATTGTTATATAGTATTACCATATAACGTATAACGTTATATATTGTTACGTTATAACGTATAACGATATATACTATTACGTAATACAGTATATCGTTATATAGTATTACCATATAACGTACAACGTTATATAGTGTTACGTTATAACGTATAACGCTATATAGTATTACCATATAACGTATAACGTTATATATTGTTACGTTATAACGTATAACGATATATAGTATTACCACATAACGTATAACGTTATATATTGTTACGTTATAACGTGTAACGATATATACTATTACGTAATAACGTAAATTGTTATATAGTATAACCATATAACGTATAACGTTATATAGCATTACCATATAAGGTAAAACGATATATACTATTACGTAATAACGTATAACGTTATATAGAATTACCATATAACGTATAGCGTTATATAGTATTACGTTAAAACGTATAACGATATATACTATTACGTAATAACGTATATCGTTATATAGTATTACCATATAACGTAAAACGTTATATAGTGTTACGTTATAACGTATAACGCTATATAGTATTACCATATAACGTATAACGTTATATATTGTTACGTTATAACGTATAACGATATATAGTATTACCACATAACGTATAACGTTATATATTGTTACGTTATAACGTATAACGATATATAGTATTACCATATAACGTAAAACGATATATACTATTACGTAATAACGTATATTGTTATATAGTATTACCATATAACGTATAACGTTATATAGTGATACGTTATAACGTATAACGTTATATAGTATTACCATATAAAGTATGACATTATATACTATTACGTAATAACGTATAACGATATATACTATTACGTAATATCGTATATCGTTATATAGTATTACCATATAACGTATAACGTTATATATTGTTACGTTATAACGTATAACGATATATACTATTACCATAAAACGTATAACGTTATATATTGTTACGTTATAACGTATAACGATATATACTATTACCATAAAACGTATAACGTTATATATTGTTACGTTATAACGTATAACGATATATAGTATTACCATATAACGTATAACGTTATATAGTGTTACGTTATAACGTATAACGTTATATAGCATTACCATATATCGTAAAACGATATATAGTGTTACGTTATAACGTATAACGATATATACTATTACGTAATAACGTATATCGTTATATAGTATTACCATATAACGTATAACGTTATATATTGTTACGTTATAACGTATAACGATATATACTATTACCATGTAACGTATAACGATATATAGTGTTACGTTATAACGTATATCGTTATGTAGTATTTCCATATAACGTATAACGTTATATATTGTTACGTTATAACGTATAACGATATATAGTATTACCATATAACGTAAAACGATATATACTATTACGTAATAACGTATATTGTTATATAGTATTACCATATAACGTATAACGTTATATAGCATTACCATATAAGGTAAAACGATATATACTATTACGTAATAACGTATAACGTTATATAGAATTACCATATGACGTATAGCGTTATATAGTATTACGTTATAACGTATAACGATATATACTATTACGTAATAACATATATCGTTATATAGTATTACCATATAACGTAAAACGTTATATAGTGTTACGTTATAACGTATAACGCTATATAGTATTACCATATAACGTATAACGTTATATATTGTTACGTTATAACGTATAACGATATATAGTATTACCACATAACGTATAACGTTATATATTGTTACGTTATAACGTATAACGATATATAGTATTACCATATAAAGTATAACATTATATACTATTACGTAATAACGTATAACGATATATACTATTACGTAATATCGTATATCGTTATATAGTATTACCATATAACATATAACATTATATATTGTTACGTTATAACGTATAACGATATATACTATTACCATATAACGTATAACGTTATATATTGTTACGTTATAACGTATAACGATATATACTATTACCATGTAACGTATAACGTTATATAGTGTTACGTTATAACGTATAAAGTTATATAGCATTACCATATAACGTAAAAAGATATATACTATTACGTAATAACGTATAACGTTATATAGAATTACCATATAACGTAAAACGATATATACTATTACGTAATAACGTATATTGTTATATAGTATTACCATATAACGTATAACGTTATATAGTGATACGTTATAACGTATACCGTTATATAGTATTACCATATAAAGTATGACATTATATACTATTACGTAATAACGTATAACGATATATACTATTACGTAATATCGTATATCGTTATATAGTATTACCATATAACGTATAACGTTATATATTGTTACGTTATAACGTATAACGATATATAGTATTACCATATAACGTAAAACGATATATACTATTACGTAATAACGTATATTGTTATATAGTATTACCATATAACGTATAACGTTATATATTGTTACGTTATAACGTATAACGATATATACTATTACCATATAACGTATAACGTTATATATTGTTACGTTATAACGTATAACGATATATACTATTACCATGTAACGTATAACGATATATAGTGTTACGTTATAACGTATAAAGTTATATAGCATTACCATATAACGTAAAACGTTATATAGTGTTACGTTATAACGTATAACGATATATACTATTACGTAATAACGTATATCGTTATATAGTATTTCCATATAACGTATAACGTTATATATTGTTACGTTATAACGTATAACGATATATAGTATTACCATATAACGTAAAACGATATATACTATTACGTAATAACGTATATTGTTATATAGTATTACCATATAACGTATAACGTTATATAGCATTACCATATAAGGTAAAACGATATATACTATTACGTAATAACGTATAACGTTATATAGAATTACCATATAACGTATAGCGTTATATAGTATTACGTTATAACGTATAACGATATATACTATTACGTAATACAGTATATCGTTATATAGTATTACCATATAACGTAAAACGTTATATAGTGTTACGTTATAACGTATAACGCTATATAGTATTACCATATAACGTATAACGTTATATATTGTTACGTTATAACGTATAACGATATATAGTATTACCACATAACGTATAACGTTATATATTGTTACGTTATAACGTGTAACGATATATACTATTACGTAATAACGTATATTGTTATATAGTATAACCATATAACGTATAACGTTATATAGCATTACCATATAAGGTAAAACGATATATACTATTACGTAATAACGTATAACGTTATATAGAATTACCATATAACGTATAGCGTTATATAGTATTACGTTAAAACGTATAACGATATATACTATTACGTAATAACGTATATCGTTATATAGTATTACCATATAACGTAAAACGTTATATAGTGTTACGTTATAACGTATAACGCTATATAGTATTACCATATAACGTATAACGTTATATATTGTTACGTTATAACGTATAACGATATATAGTATTACCACATAACGTATAACGTTATATATTGTTACGTTATAACGTATAACGATATATAGTATTACCATATAACGTAAAACGATATATACTATTACGTAATAACGTATATTGTTATATAGTATTACCATATAACGTATAACGTTATATAGTGATACGTTATAACGTATAACGTTATATAGTATTACCATATAAAGTATGACATTATATACTATTACGTAATAACGTTTAACGATATATACTATTACGTAATATCGTATATCGTTATATAGTATTACCATATAACGTATAACGTTATATATTGTTACGTTATAACGTATAACGATATATACTATTACCATAAAACGTATAACGTTATATATTGTTACGTTATAACGTATAACGATATATACTATTACCATAAAACGTATAACGTTATATATTGTTACGTTATAACGTATAACGCTATATAGTATTACCATATAACGTATAACGTTACATATTGTTACGTTATAACGTATAACGATATATAGTATTACCACATAACGTATAACGTTATATGTTGTTACGTTATAACGTGTAACGATATATACTATTACGTAATAACGTATATTGTTATATAGTATTACCATATAACGTATAACGTTATATAGCATTACCATATAAGGTAAAACGATATATACTATTACGTAATAATGTATAACGTTATATAGAATTACCATATAACGTATAGCGTTATATAGTACTACGTTAAAACGTATAACGATATATACTATTACGTAATAACGTATATCGTTATATAGTATTACCATATAACGTAAAACGTTATATAGTGTTACGTTATAACGTATAACGCTATATAGTATTACCATATAACGTATAACGTTATATATTGTTACGTTATAACGTATAACGATATATAGTATTACCACATAACGTATAACGTTATATATTGTTACGTTATAACGTATAACGATATATAGTATTACCATATAAAGTATAACATTATATACTATTACGTAATAACGTATAACGATATATACTATTACGTAATATCGTATATCGTTATATAGTATTACCATATAACGTATAACATTATATATTGTTACGTTATAACGTATAACGATATATACTATTACCATATAACGTATAACGTTATATATTGTTACGTTATAACGTATAACGATATATACTATTACCATGTAACGTATAACGTTATATAGTGTTACGTTATAACGTATAAAGTTATATATCATTACCATATAACGTAAAAAGATATATACTATTACGTAATAACGTATAGCGTTATATAGAATTACCATATAACGTAAAACGATATATACTATTACGTAATAACGTATATTGTTATATAGTATTACCATATAACGTATAACGTTATATAGTGATACGTTATAACGTATACCGTTATATAGTATTACCATATAAAGTATTACATTATATACTATTACGTAATAACGTATAACGATATATACTATTACGTAATATCGTATATCGTTATATAGTATTACCATATAACGTATAACGTTATATATTGTTACGTTATAACGTATAACGATATATACTATTACCATAAAACGTATAACGTTATATATTGTTACGTTATAACGTATAACGATATATAGTATTACCATATAACGTATAACTTTATATAGTGTTACGTTATAACGTATAACGTTATGTAGCATTACCATATATCGTAAAACGATATATAGTGTTACGTTATAACGTAAAACGATATATACTATTACGTAATAACGTATATTGTTATATAGTATTACCATATAACGTATAACGTTATATAGTGTTACGTTATAACGTATAACGTTATGTAGCATTACCATATATCGTAAAACGATATCTAGTGTTACGTTATAACGTATAACGGTATATACTATTACGTAATAACGTATATCGCTATATAGTATTACCATATAACGTATAACGTTATATATTGTTACGTTATAACGTATAACGATATATACTATTACCATATAACGTATAACGTTATATATTGTTACGTTATAACGTATAACGATCTATACTACTACCATGTAACGTATAACGTTATATAGTGTTACGTTATAACGTATAAAGTTATATAGCATTACCATATAACGTAAAACGATATATACTATTACGTAATAACGTATAACGTTATATAGAATTACCATATAACGTATAACATTATATAGTATTACGTTATAACGTATAACGATATATACTATTACGTAATAACGTATATCGTTATATAGTATTACCATATAACGTATAACGTTATATATTGTTACGTTATAACGTATGACGATATATACTATTACCATATAACGTATAACGTTATATAATGTTACGTTATAACGTATAACGATATATACTATTACCATGTAACGTATAACGATATATAGTGTTACGTTATAACGTATATCGTTATGTAGTATTTCCATATAACGTATAACGTTATATATTGTTACGTTATAACGTATAACGATATATAGTATTACCATATAACGTAAAACGATATATACTATTACGTAATAACGTATATTGTTATATAGTATTACCATATAACGTATAACGTTATATAGCATTACCATATAAGGTAAAACGATATATACTATTACGTAATAACGTATAACGTTATATAGAATTACCATATGACGTATAGCGTTATATAGTATTACGTTATAACGTATAACGATATATACTATTACGTAATACAGTATATCGTTATATAGTATTACCATATAACGTAAAACGTTATATAGTGTTACGTTATAACGTATAACGCTATATAGTATTACCATATAACGTATAACGTTACATATTGTTACGTTATAACGTATAACGATATATAGTATTACCACATAACGTATAACGTTATATGTTGTTACGTTATAACGTGTAACGATATATACTATTACGTAATAACGTATATTGTTATATAGTATTACCATATAACGTATAACGTTATATAGCATTACCATATAAGGTAAAACGATATATACTATTACGTAATAACGTATAACGTTATATAGAATTACCATATAACGTATAGCGTTATATAGTACTACGTTAAAACGTATAACGATATATACTATTACGTAATAACGTATATCGTTATATAGTATTACCATATAACGTAAAACGTTATATAGTGTTACGTTATAACGTATAACGCTATATAGTATTACCATATAACGTATAACGTTATATATTGTTACGTTATAACGTATAACGATATATAGTATTACCACATAACGTATAACGTTATATATTGTTACGTTATAACGTATAACGATATATAGTATTACCATATAAAGTATAACATTATATACTATTACGTAATAACGTATAACGATATATACTATTACGTAATATCGTATATCGTTATATAGTATTACCATATAACGTATAACATTATATATTGTTACGTTATAACGTATAACGATATATACTATTACCATATAACGTATAACGTTATATATTGTTACGTTATAACGTATAACGATATATACTATTACCATGTAACGTATAACGTTATATAGTGTTACGTTATAACGTATAAAGTTATATAGCATTACCATATAACGTAAAAAGATATATACTATTACGTAATAACGTATAACGTTATATAGAATTACCATATAACGTAAAACGATATATACTATTACGTAATAACGTATATTGTTATATAGTATTACCATATAACGTATAACGTTATATAGTGATACGTTATAACGTATACCGTTATATAGTATTACCATATAAAGTATTACATTATATACTATTACGTAATAACGTATAACGATATATACTATTACGTAATATCGTATATCGTTATATAGTATTACCATATAACGTATAACGTTATATATTGTTACGTTATAACGTATAACGATATATACTATTACCATAAAACGTATAACGTTATATATTGTTACGTTATAACGTATAACGATATATAGTATTACCATATAACGTATAACTTTATATAGTGTTACGTTATAACGTATAACGTTATGTAGCATTACCATATATCGTAAAACGATATATAGTGTTACGTTATAACGTAAAACGATATATACTATTACGTAATAACGTATATTGTTATATAGTATTACCATATAACGTATAACGTTATATAGTGTTACGTTATAACGTATAACGTTATGTAGCATTACCATATATCGTAAAACGATATCTAGTGTTACGTTATAACGTATAACGGTATATACTATTACGTAATAACGTATATCGCTATATAGTATTACCATATAACGTATAACGTTATATATTGTTACGTTATAACGTATAACGATATATACTATTACCATATAACGTATAACGTTATATAATGTTACGTTATAACGTATAACGATATATACTATTACCATGTAACGTATAACGATATATAGTGTTACGTTATAACGTATACCGTTATATAGTATTACCATATAAAGTATTACATTATATACTATTACGTAATAACGTATAACGATATATACTATTACGTAATATCGTATATCGTTATATAGTATTACCATATAACGTATAACATTATATATTGTTACGTTATAACGTATGACGATATATACTATTACCATATAACGTATAACGTTATATAATGTTACGTTATAACGTATAACGATATATAGCATTACCATATAACGTATATCGTTATATAGTGTTACGTTATAACGTATATCGTTATATAGCATTACCATATAACGTAAAAGGATATATACTATTACGTAATAACGTATATTGTTATATAGTATTACCATATAACGTATTACGTTATATAGTGATACGCTATAACGTATAACGTTATATAGAATTACCATATAACGTATAACGTTATAAATTGTTACGTTATAACGTATAACGATATATAGTATTACCATATAACGTTTAACGTTATATAGTGTTACGTTATAACTTATAACGTTATGTAGTATTACCATATAAAGTATATCATTATATACTATTACGTAATAATGTATAACGTTATATATTGTTACGTTATAACGTATAACGATATATACTATTACGTAATAACGTATAACGATATATACTATTACGTAATAACGTATATCGTTATATAGCATTACCATATAACGTATAACGATATATAGTATTACCATATAACGTATAACGTTATATAGTGTCACGTTATAACGTATAACGTTATATAGCATTACCATATATCGTAAAACGATATATAGTGTTACGTTATTACGTATAACGATATATACTATTACGTAATAACGTATATAGTTATATAGTATTACCATATAACGTATAACGTTATATATTGTTACGTTATAACGTATAACGATATATACTATTACCGTATAACGTATAACGTTATATATTGTTACGTTATAACGTATAACGATATATAGTATTACCATATAACGTATAACGTTATATAGTGTTACGTTATAACGTATAACGATATATACTATTACGTAATAACGTATATCGTTATATAGTATTTCCATATAACGTATAACGTTATATATTGTTACGTTATAACGTATAACGATATATAGTATTACCATATAACGTAAAACGATATATACTATTACGTAATAACGTATATTGTTATATAGTATTACCATATAACGTATAACGTTATATAGGGATACGTTATAACGTATAACGTTATATAGTATTACCATATAAAGTATAACATTATATACTATTACATAATAACGTATAACGATATATACTATTACCGTATAACGTATAACGTTATATATTGTTACGTTATAACGTATAACGATATATAGTATTACCATATAACGTATAACGTTATATAGTGTTACGTTATAACGTATAACGATATATACTATTACGTAATAACGTATAACGATATATAGTATTACCATATAACGTATAACGTTATATAGTGTCACGTTATAACGTATAACGTTATATAGCATTACCATATATCGTAAAACGATATATAGTGTTACGTTATTACGTATAACGATATATACTATTACGTAATAACGTATATAGTTATATAGTATTACCATATAACGTATAACGTTATATATTGTTACGTTATAACGTATAAAGTTATATAGCATTACCATATAACGTAAAACGATATATACTATTACGTAATAACGTATAACGTTATATAGAAATACCATATAACGTATAACGTTATATAGTGCTACGTTATAACTTATAACGATATATACTATTACGTAATAATGTATATCGTTATATAGTATTACCATATAACGTATAACGTTATATATTGTTACGTTATAACGTATAACGATATATACTATTACCATATAACGTATAACGTTATAAATTGTTACGTTATAACGTATAACGATATATAGTATTACCATATAACGTATAACGTTATATAGTGTTACGTTATAACGTATAACGTTATGTAGCATTACCATATATCGTAAAACGATATATAGTGTTACGTTATAACGTATAACGATATATACTATTACGTAATAACGTATATCGTTATATAGTATTACCATATAACGTATAACGTTATATATTGTTACGTTATAACGTATAACGATATATACTATTACCATATAACGTATAACGTTATATATTGTTACGTTATAACGTATAACGATATATACTATTACCATGTAACGTATAACGTTATATAGTGTTACGTTATAACGTATAAAGTTATATAGCATTACCATATAACGTAAAACGATATATACTATTACGTAATAACGTATAACGTTATATATAATTACCATATAACGTATAACGTTATATAGTGTTACGTTATAACGTATAACGATATATACTATTACGTAATGACGTATATCGTTATATAGTATTACCATATAACGTATAACGTTATATATTGTTACGTTATAACGTATAACGATACATACTATTACCATATAACGTATAACGTAATAAATTGTTACGTTATAACGTATAACGATATATAGTATTACCATATAACGTATAACGTTATATAGTGTTACGTTATAACGTATAACATTATGTAGCATTACCATAAATCGTGAAACGATATATAGTGTTACGTTATAACGTATAACGATATATACTATTACGTAATAACGTATATCGTTATATAGTATTACCATATAACGTATAACGTTATATATTGTTACGTTTTAACGTATAACAATAAATAGTATTACCATATAACGTATAGCGTTATATAGTGTTACGTTATGACGTATAACGATATATACTATTACGTAATAACGTATATCGTTATATAGTATTATCATATAACGTAAAACGGTATATACTATTACGTAATAACGTATATTGTTATATAGTATTACCATATAACGTATAACGTTATATAGTGATACGTTATAACGTATAACGTTATATAGTATTACCATATAAAGTATAACATTATATACTATTACGTAATAACGTATAACGATATATACTATTACGTAATATCGTATATCGTTATATAGTATTACCATATAACGTATAACGTTATATATTGTTACGTTATAACGTATAACGATATATACTATTACCATATAACGTATAACGTTATATATTGTTACGTTATAACGTATAACGATATATACTACTACCATGTAACGTATAACGTTATATAGTGTTACGTTATAACGTATAAAGTTATACAGCATTACCATATAACGTAAAAAGATATATAGTGTTACGTTATAACGTATAACGATATATACTATTACGTAATAACGTATATCGTTATATAGTATTACCATATAACGTATAACGTTATATATTGTTACGTTATAACGTATAACGATATATACTATTACCATATAACGTATAACGTTATATATTGTTACGTTATAACGTATAACGATATATACTATTACCATGTAACGTATAACGTTATATAGTGTTACGTTATAACGTATAACGATATATACTGCTACCATGTAACGTATAACGTTATATTGTGTTACGTTATAACGTATAACGTTATATAGCATTACCATATAAGGTAAAACGATATATACTATTACGTAATAACGTATATCGTTATATAGAATTACCATATAACGTATAACGTTATATACTATTACGTTATAACGTATAACGATATATACTATTACCGTATAACGTATAACGTTATATATTGTTACGTTATAACGTATAACGATATATAGTATTACCATATAACGTATAACGTTATATAGTGTTACGTTATAACGTATAACGATATATACTATTACGTAATGACGTATATCGTTATATAGTATTACCATATAACGTATAACGTTATATAGTGATACGTTATAACGTATAACGTTATATAGTATTACCATATAAAGAATAACGTTATATATTGTTACGTTATAACGTATAACGATATATACTATTACGTAATAACGTATAACGATATATACTATTACGTAATAACGTATATCGTTATATAGCATTACCATATAACGTATAACGTTATATATTGGTACGTTATGACGTATAACGATATATACTATTACCATATAACGTATAACGTTATATATTGTTACGTTATAACGTATAACGATATATACTATTACCATGTAACGTATAACGTTATATAGTGTTACGTTATAACGTATAACGATATATACTGCTACCATGTAACGTATAACGTTATATAGTGTTACGTTATAACGTATAAAGTTATACAGCATTACCATATAACGTAAAAAGATATATACTATTACGTAATAACGTATAACGTTATATAGAATTACCATATAACGTAAAACGATATATACTATTACGTAATAACGTATATTGTTATATAGTATTACCATATAACGTATAACGTTATATAGTGATACGTTATAACGTATACCGTTATATAGTATTACCATATAAAGTATTACATTACATACTATTACGTAATAACGTATAACGATATATACTATTACGTAATATCGTATATCGTTATATAGTATTACCATATAACGTATAACGTTATATATTGTTACGTTATAACGTATAAGGATATATACTATTACCATAAAACGTATAACGTTATATATTGTTACGTTATAACGTATAACGTTATGTA